>NC_056742.1:311471484-311591484 GCF_019279795.1 Protopterus annectens | reverse complement strand
GAAAAAGTTAATTGTATTTCTTGTGGGAAACAGATACCTCATAGGGACTATCATTCTCTCTCTATTCCTTGCTTAGGGCCTGAACACGACGTAGTCGGGTGTCACTTTTCGCTAGATTTAATAAGCGCACCATTAAACGCAGATTAGACTGTGCTAGGCTTGTTTTCGTAAGGCGTGTAACTACAACATGCCGTCGGATCCTCCGACGCCGCTACCGCAAAAAAGCGAAAAGATAAATCCTTAAGGTCTAAACCGGAGGAGTCGTCAGTTGCGGACGCCGGTTCTATGGAATCTACGGGTGAATCTGTGGATCCAGCCAAGTCTCGGCTGAATCCCAGGGGAACCTTTACTTTGCAGGAGTTGGCCTCTCAGGAGTTAGGTCAGGCCGAGGGTGCTTCTCAAGTTACTGTGGTTCCTTCCTTACAAAGGTTATTAGGCCTTCTACTTCAGTCACTAAAGGCCCTGCTAAGGCTAGACCTGGTATTTCTGGTACGGCCACAGCCCTGGTTCTTCGGCTCTGTTCCCAAAAAGCATATGTTGAAAATGGCAGAGGATTTGATTACCTTGATCAGGGGTTCTATGCCCCCTCCAGAGAAGAGGCCTAGGGTGGAGACAGATTTAGAGGGAATGGAACATTCCTCTGATTACTCTGAGTCCTCAGCTGAGGATATTCAGGATTTTCTTCCCTATTCTGATTCGGATGCAGAGGATTCCTGTCCTTCTGCTTCACCTCCAGAGGATTTTTCCTTTTCTGAAACCTTGCATTCCATGAGGGAGCATTTTAAGTGGGAAGGTCAGGATTTTTCAGATTCTCGTAAGAGGCTTAGGGAATTTTTGTTTTTGCCACAACATAGACCTTTGGCTATTTCCCCCTGTTTTAGATGTTGTTCAGGATGTTTTCTCTGAAGCTTCCCTTAATCCTGATTCTTTACCCCCTGCCCCTGTCAAGCCAGACCGGTATTACAGAGTTCCAGAGGCACATAAATATTTGTATAAGAGCCCTAGAGCTGACCCAGAAACTATTATTCAAGGGCCTAAGGGTGTCAGGGCTTCTGTGGTTAAGAATCCAGTTCCTTTGGATAAAGATTCTAGAGCGTTGGATAGGTGGGGTAAAAAAGTGTACACCTCTTCTACGTTAGCTATGAGGGCTTTAAATTGCCAATTCCACATGCTGAAGTATCAGAACTTTCTGTTAGGTCAATTAAAATCTAAAGTAGATGCTTTATCTGAGGGTATAGAGTGTAAGGAATTGCAGGACTTGGTTCATGCTTCAGATCAAGTTGGTAAACATGCCTTGCAGTGTGGCTTCGATGCCCTTCAAGCTTCTTCCAGGGTAGCTGCTACTGGTTCAGTTATTCGTAGACATGCCTGGCTTAAGGATCAAAATTTGTCAGAGCATGTTAAGGCTCGGATTTTGGATGCTCCCCTTCAATCTGAAGTTCTTTTTGGTTCCCCTGTGGAGTCAGTTTTGAAAAAGATGGAAGACAAAGCTAAGTCTATGCAGACAGTTAAGGAATTTTTGCAAGTGCAGCCTCCTAAGTTTAGCAGGAATTGGCCTGCAAGAGGATGGTCTTACCCTTCTTCAGATTTTCAATCTTAGGGCAGGTCTAGACGTGGTAGGGGCAGGGCTTACGCTCAGGGTTCTTTCAGACCTAGGACTTGGAGTTCTCCTGCACAATCTTCAGGTGAGGGCAGGGGTCAGCATTTTCGTAAACAGACCCAATGACCTGTATCTCCAGCTGCCGGATCCTTCCTTTCTGGCAGCTCCTCTAGGAGGAAAGTTGGCACTTTTCAAACAAAATTGGCATTTGGTCACCCAGAACAAATGGGTGTTGGACATAATAATTCAAGGCTACAGGTTTTATTTTCACACTTTTCCCCCTTTCAAAGGCATGCCAGATGTACCTCCTCAGCAAAGGCTGGAGGCTCAAGAACAAATTTCTTTGCTTTTACAGATGGGGGCTATCCAGGTGGTACCACCGTCAGAAGAAGGCCTAGGGTTTTATTCTCGTCTTTTCCTAGTGCCAAAGAAAGGAAACACTTGGAGGCCAATTCTGGATTTGTCCATTCTCAATACGTACCTAGACATTCCAAAGTTCAAGATGTTAACATTACAGCAACTTCTGCCTCTGCTAGGCAAAGATCACTGGATGGTAACTCTGGATCTCAAAGAGGCCTATCTTCACATTCCTATCAGGCCCAGCTGCAGGAGATTCCTGCGTTTAAGGCTGGCACTTCTTATTATCAGTTCTCTGCATTGCCCTTTGGTTTATCTACTGCGCCCAGGGTGTTCACAAAGGTTCCGGCTCCTGTAATAGCTTTCTTAAGACTGAGGGGAATACAAATTTATCCTTATCTGGACGATTGCCTGATTCTTGCTCAGGACAAAGACAAGTTACTTCAACAGCTACAGTATGTAATGGCAGTTTTAAGGTGCCTAGGGTATTCTGTGAACGAAACAAAGTCCAGTCTAGTACCCTCTCAGGACATGTGCTTTCTGGGTGTGAGACTGAATACAGCCTCTCAGATGGCTTTTCTGACCCCGGACAAACAAAGAACTCTTCATCTATACTTCCAGCAATTATCAGTACTGTCCAGGCTGACTGCAAGGACAGTCCTTCAAGCCTTGGGGTTCATGGCATCTTGCATTCTGGTACTTCCCAATGCCAAACTGCATATGCGGAAGCTACAATGGTATCTCAAAAGTGTATGGACTCAACACTGCCACGATTTGGACACTGTCATTCCGATAATACCTTGCATCCAGAAGGAATTCTTGTGGTGGGCACAGGAATGTCACCTAAACAAGGGACTCTCTGTGACCCGACCAGAGGCGAGTCAGATCTTAACGACGGATGCCTCAGACCTGGCTTGGGGAGCACACTTCAATGGGAAATGGATTCAAGACACGTGGCCTCCCAAACTACAGCATTTGCATATCAACATGAAGGAGATGTTAGCAGTCCAGTTTGCCCTGGTGGCTTTCAAGGGCCTACTTCAACCAGGACAGGTGTTGATACAAACAGACAACACTACAGTCATGTGGTACATCAACAAGCAGGGGGGGACCCATTCTTACCCTCTTTGCAGACAAGCTATGATATTGTGGGAGACGGCTCTGGGTTTGCACATCACTCTTCAAGCACGGTTTCTGCCAGGAGCACAGAACTCCCTAGCAGATGTATTGAGCAGACAAATTGTGGATCCCCACGAGTGGAAATTGGATCCTCAGGTATTTCATCAGTTGACAGTGGCTTGGGGAACTCCAGACATAGATCTGTTCGCTTCTCCTCTAAATTTCCAACTACCAAAATTTTGCACAAAATGTTTCACCCAAAAGCTTGGAAAGTGGATGCTCTATCTTTCCGTTGGAACAACCTTCACGTCTATGCTTTTCCTCCTCTACCTCTCATTACCAAGGTTCTCTTGAAGGTCAGGAGGGACAGGCCTTGCATGATCTTAATAGCACCAGATTGGCCACGACAGCACTGGTATCCTCTGCTAAGGAGTTTAATTCAGGAGCCTCCTTGGCCTTTGCCACAGCTTCCTCATTTGTTGTCCCAGTCAAGCAGTCATTTGCTCAATGTCAGGGTGCAGTCCCTGCATCTAACGGCCTGGCGTATTCTGTTTTAGAGCCTGTGGGTTCTCAGCTTCCTCAGCAGGTTTTAGATGTCATCTTGGAAGCTAGGCGGCCAAGCACTAGAAAAGTTTATGCTGATAAATGGAAGAGATTTTTTCTTTGGAGCACAACAAAGGGCTTTGATGTCTCGGTACCTAATTTGAGTTTTACACTACAGTACCTTACTGAGTTACTAGACAAGGGTTTGTCATTTTCTTCTGTGAAAGTTCATGCTGCAGCCATTTCTGCCCACTATGATTGTAACCCTCCTTTATTTTCTCGCCCTTTGTTTAAGCAATTTCTTAGAGGGGCAAAAAATATAAGACCCCATGAGAGCTCCTACTCCTTCCTGGGATCTCAATTTTGTGTTGGAGAAGCTTACTTTGCCCCCTTTTGAACCTGCAGCTACGTCTGACTTAAAGTTTTTATCCTGGAAGACTGCCTTTTTGTTGGCCATTACTTCTGCTAGAAGGGTATCTGAATTGCAGGCTCTCATGGCAGTTGAACCTTTTCTAATATTCCATAAGGATAGAGTTTCTTTGCGTACTAACCCTACTTTCATGCCAAAAGTGATTTCTAATGTGGCCTTGAACCAGTCTATCCATTTGCCTACCTTTTATGCTGATCCCCAAAATAAAGGGGAAAAAATCTTGCATTCTTTGGATATACACAGGCAGTTACGTTATTATTTGAGCAGAACTAAGGAGTTCAGACAGACTCAACAGTTATTTGTTTCTTTTGCTTTGGGGACACAAGGGAAAGCTGTTTCTAAGCAGACTATTTCAAAGTGGATTGGTAATTGTATTGCTTTTTGTTATTCTCATCATGGGAAGGATGTTCCTGCTGGGATTAGACCTCATTCCACTAGGGCTACTGCCACTTCTGCTTTTTTGAGGGGTGTAGCTACTAGGGATATTTTGGAAGCAGCTACTTGGAGTTCAGTTCATACTTTTACTAAACATTACCATCTCCCTCTTTTCTACAAGTCCAGGGCTGGGTTTGCCACTGCAGTCTTACAGGGCATGTTAGCAGCCCCTAATGCTTTTTAATTTGCCAGCCTCCCTTTTCCTTTGCTTTGGGATTCTACCCACAGGTTATGACTGCAGCAATGTGAGACGAAGAACATAGTACAGTTTTGTACCTACCATAAATGTAGATGTTCGAGGATCCACATTGCTGCAGTCCTATTTTCCCTCCCTCCTTCCCCTCTTGGGTTTGGGGGTGTGGTTATTGTTTGTTATTGTTATTTGGGGATAATTATTATTTTCTCCCTTTGTGGCTCTGGCCTTCTTTTAAGGCCTTCTGACATCTGGGGCAAGAAAGACTGAGGATATGGCGTCGGTCATGCGCTTAAGTACTACTGCGTACTGACGTCAGCTCCGGGCGCCCATGACCGACGCCAGCCTAACTCTTTGGTATTCGGGCCGACCGAGGACAGCGGACTACCCACAGGTTATGACTGCAGCAATGTGGATCCTCGAACATCTACATTTATGGTAGGTACAAAACTGTACTTTCATCGTGCATACAGCTGCAGTAATAACAGTTTACGCTTTCCCACCTCTCCCTCTTCTGCCCAAGGTGCTCTTGAAAGCAAGAGCAGACAGACCGAAGATGATACTAATTGCTCCAGACTGGCCAAGACAACACTGGTATCCACTCCTGAGGAGCCTAACACATACTCTTCCCTGGCCCCTACCGCTAATGCCTCTTCTGTTGACTCAGCACAGCTACAAAACTCTTCACAGCCAGCTGAAAACACTCAATCTCGCAGCATGGAAAATTCCTTAACACCTCAACAGACCCTACTCCCCAAAGAGTTGCAGGATGTCATTTTGGAGGCCAGAAGGCCATCTACTAGAAAGGCTTACTCCGCAAAATGGAAACGGTTTTGCTCTTGGAATGAGAAAAAAGGCCAGGACCCTAGAAAACTGAATTTGCCTCAGGTACTACAGTATCTAGCTGAGCTGCTGAACAGTGGACTTTCATTTTCCTCCATAAAAATCCATGCCTCAGCCATTTCTGCAGAATTCAACACGGATCCACCCTTATTCTCTCACCCACTCTTAAGACAGTTCCTCAGAGGGGCTAAGAATATAAGACCACGAAGAAAACAACCAGTGCCAGCCTGGGATCTTAATTACATTTTAGAAAAATTAACATTGCCTCCCTTTGAACCAGCTGCCTCAACAGATTTGCAATATTTGTCCTGGAAAACAGCTTTCCTTCTGGCCATTACCTCAGCTCGTAGGGTTTCGGAACTACAAGCCCTCATGGCTTTGCAGCCCTTTCTCATCTTACATCAGGACAGGGTTTCCCTTCGAACCAACCCATCATTTATGCCTAAAGTGGTATCCAGGGTAGCTTTAAATCAAGCCATACACTTACCTACCTTTTACCCCAATCCTCAAAACAAAGGGGAAAGGCTGCTACACTCCTTAGACATCCATAGACAGCTACGTTACTATTAGGACAGAACAAAGCCTTTCAGGAAATCAGAACAACTTTTTGTGTCCTATGCTGTAGGAGCTCAAGGGAAGCCAGTTACCAAACAGACAATTTCAAAATGGATAGGCCACTGCATACGGTTTTGTTACTCCTATCATGGAAAATCTGTCCCTACAGGCATCAAATCCCACTCCACCAGGGCCACAGCTACATCTACAGCCTTCCTCAGAGGAGTTCCTACCAAAGATATTTTGGAGGCAGACACTTGGAGTTCTGTGCATACCTTCACAAAACACTACCACCTGCCTTTATATTCCAAAACTAGAGCAGGCTTTGCCACTGCTGTGTTGCAGGGCATTCTGGCTCACCCCAGTTCCACCTAGTGCCTACCACCCTGTGCGTAGCTTTGGGATTCTGCCCATCTGTGATTACTGCAGCTGTATGCACGATGAACATAGTACAGTTTTGTACCTACCATAAATGTAGATGTTCGAGTGCTAATACAGCTGCAGTACAGGTTTCCATCCCTCCTTCCCCTCTTGGTAAAGGACTAGTGGCTAACACCTCCTCTTGCAACCTAATTTGGGGTTATCCTTCTATGGTGTATTTGCTTGCAACTACTGTTTTTTGATTACATTGCATTGCTTGAATATATATATATATATATATATATATATATATATATATATATATGGATCTACCTGACTACATTGAAAGTTCAGAAGAGCGAAAACGACTTCACCGACGCCAGAAGATCGACAAGTCAGAAGACCGACGGAGGAAAACACCGACGCTGAGAACACTGAGATGGGGAAAGGATGTGTAAGTATGCGGTAGTGACGGACGTTAGGGTGCGAGTAAGGTAAGTGTGCGATGCTGACGGTCTGTAGGGATAGGGGTGGGATAAGTGAGTTAGGGTTAGGGCGCGGGTTAGGTAAGGGTGCGAGTGTGGTACGTGTGCGATGTTGACGGTCTGTAGGGATAGGGCTGGGATAAGTGAGTTAGGGTTAGGGCGCGGGTTAGGTAAGGGTGCAGTAGTGATATTTTTTGGGTTAGGGGTGGGTTAAGTGAGTTAGGGTTAGGGCGCGGGTTAGGTGAGTGTGCGATAGTGACGGACCTTAGGGTTAGGGTTGTTAGATAGTTGTGTATGTAAGGGTTAATGTTGGTTTGTAAGGATTGTGGTGTGCTTGTGTTGTGTGTGTGGTTTTTGGACAGGGGATTTGTTTTGTTTGTTGATTGTTGTTGTTATGATGTGTCGAATGTATGAGGTGTCATGTTTGTGAACTGTTGATTATGTGGTGTCGGTGAAGTCGTTTTCGCTCTTCTGAACTTTCGATGTAGTCTGGTAGATCCATATATATATATATATATATATATATATATATATATTTATGTATTGCCTTCCTTCTGGGGGCACCGGACATCTCGGGCAAGAAAGACTGAAGAATATGGCGTCGGCTGTGTCTTGTATACCCCTGTCGCACTGACGTCAGGAAAGAAAGTGATGACAACCGACGCCGGACCAAGACTTTGGAATTCGGCCGACCGAGGACCCGCCTGACGGCAGAGAACCCTTAACCCTTCTGGCCTCCAAAATGACATCCTGCACCTCTTTGGGGAGTAGGGTCTGTTGAGGTGTTAAGGAATTTTCCATGCAGCGAGATTGAGTGTTTTCAGCTGGCTGTGAAGAGTTTTGTAGCTGTGCTGAGTCAGCAGAAGAGGCATTAGAGGTAGGGGCCAGGGAGGAGTATGTGTTAGGCTCCTCAGGAGTGGATACCAGTGTTGTCTTGGCCAGTCTGGAGCAATCAGTATCATCTTCGGTCTGTCTGCTCTTGCTTTCAAGAGCACCTTGGGCAGAAGAGGCAGAGGTGGGAAAGCGTAAACTGTGATTACTGCAGCTGTATTAGCACTCGAACATCTACATTTATGGTAGGTACAAAACTGTACTTTACGACTGGGGTTAAGAAGTTTGATTAAACTCTGTTGATTGCACCCTATAGGCATCTTTTGTCCCTTTGTATATGTATTTTCCCAAGGTAGTTGCTAATCTTAGAATAAGATAAAATTCTGTGTGATTTAGTTTAAAATTGTGAAACCACTGCTTCATAGCTAGTTAGTGACTGGGTGGGGGAGGGGATTCACAAGTTATAGTATGTCACTCAGAATTGTAGCTAGGTCACTTAATACCTTGTGCAGGTCATTAAAATGGCACATCCTAAGCTGAAAGGTATTGAGCTAAATAAGTAACTTTAAATAGAAAACGAACAGAAAAAAGTCACCATACATTAAGATGCTTCAGCACTACAGCTGTAGCCATAAATTATGTATTACTTATTTATGTAGCCATGATATCCTTGTGACTTTTTAAACGCTTGGTACTTTCAAACCATCAGCAGCTATTGCTGCTGTCTTCACCCCACCCTAGTTGTTCTTAGTGTTTCACTGTTGCAGTCATTACATTTGGGTAATCTGCTGGCAGGTTGCCCTCAGTCGGCCTGATTAACAAAGTCTTGGGTCCTGCTTCTGTTGCTGTCCCGTCTTCCATGACGTCAGGTCATCAGGGGTTTAAAACATGCAGCCAACGCCATTACATCAGTCTTTCTTGCCGCGCGGTGCCCGAAGCAGTTCGCAATGCCAGTCAGCCGACTCCAGAAATTTTAATTTTCGAGTTTCAGAACCAAAGTCTTCAACTTAAAGCTAAGTACCTCATTGGGGAAACTTTTTCTAGCTCCTTACCGATGTCAGTAAAACTTAATAATTGCATTACTTGTGGGAAGCAAATACCTCTTAAAGATTTTCATTTGTACTGTATTCCTTGCCTAGGCTCTGACCATGACGTACCTTGCTGTCGGTTTTGTGCTTTATTTAATCAGCGCACTATCTGTCGTCGGTACATTTTTGCCTCTAAATATTTTGGTTCTCTGTTTAATTATCTAGAAATGACGCCAGTTAGCCATCCGACTACCGGAATTCTGAAAAAAACGCAAAGAAAAAGACAGGCCGTCGAGGTCCAAAACTGCCGACGCTTCTCCTAAGCCAGTTTACCGATACTCAATGAGTCGCTTTTGCAGCCCCTAATACCCACTACTTCTGGCTCACAGAGCTCTACTGAGACCCATTCAGAGTCCGGTATGCCGCGAGATGCTTCACCTATGGAACCCGCAGATGTCTCTACCTTGGATGGGTCCGGAGCCGCTGTGCAAGCACTGCCTTCTGAGGGTGTATTCAGGCCTACAGACTTGCATATTAAACAGACTCCACCTTCTATTCTAAGGCCTAAATCTCGATCTATGTCTAAAAAACCGACGCCCAGACCACATGTGCAGACCCCTATGCCTAAAAAACAAATTATCAAAATGGCTGAAGATCTTACTCTAATCAGGGTTAGTCAACCCCCCCTTCTAAGAGGCCTAGGACTGAGCTTGACTATGCATCTTCTGATCAGGACTCTGTTTCTTCTAATTCTTCCAATGACCTGGATTTGTCCATTCCTACTTATTAGGATTTCTTTTGGGGAAACTATACATACTTTAAGGGAGCATTTCCACTGGGAAAGTCAGGAATTTTCTTAATCTAAAAAGAGGCTTAGGGATTTCCTTCTACCTCAGCATAGGCCTTTGGCTATACCTCCTGTACTAGACATTGTTGATGATATGTTTTCGGAATCCAGTATGGCCCCTGATTCCCTGCCTCCGGCTCCTAGTAAACCTGACAGATACTGTAGGATTCCCGAGTCCCACAAGTTCCTTTTCAAAAATCCTGTTGCAAACCCAGAAACCATTTCTCAGGGGCCTAAGTGCATTAAGGCTTCTACTGCTAAAAATCCTACCCCTTCTGATAGAGACTCCAGGGCGCTCGATAGATGGGGTAAAAAGGTTTATACTTCTGCAACCTTGGCAATCAGGGCTTTGAACTGCCAGTTTCATATGCTAAAATATCAACAGCATATTATGGAACTGCTTAAACAGAAAATGATGTTGATTTCTGACTGTGTGGAAAATAAAGATTTACAGGATTTATTGCATTCAGCTGAACAAGTTGGAAACATTTTGCAATGTGGTTTTGATTCTTTGGAGGCCTCTTGCAGGGCTGCTGTTACTGGGTTTGTGCTTAGAAGGCATGCTTGGCTTAAGGAGCAATCTCTGCCTGATCATGTTAAAGCAAAAATTGTTGGATGCTCCTTTAAATCAGGACCGCCTGTTTGGCAATAAGGCTGAAGAAGTTCTAAAAAAGATGGAAGATAAAGCTAATTCTATGCAAACTTTGAAAGATTTCTTACAAGTGCAACCTCCAAGATTTAGGCACTAGTCTACTAAGAATTGGTCCTTTCCAGCTCCTTCCAGGTCTACTCAAGCCAAACCCAGACACACCAAAAGCACCTGGTTTCAGTCCCAAGCGACTCTCAGAACTAAGCAATGGGGTGCTTCCACTTCCATATCTGGAAATAAGACACCCCCCTATGGTAAACAGTCTCAATGATTTTCCTTTAAAATTACCAAGCACATACCTTTTAGCCGCCCCTTTGGGGGTAAAGATTGCTCGTCATGCAAAAAGCTGGGAACTCATAACCCAGAACAAATAGGTTTTAAATATAGTGTCCCAGGGATACAGATTTAATTTCCACACATTGCCAACACCAAACGGTTGGCCAGATCTGCCCCCACATCAGTTGGCAGAAGCTCAGAAACAAGTACTTTCCCTCTTAAACATGGGGCCTATTCACCTGGTACCAAAAAAGTAAAAGGGACAAGGTTTCTATTCCAGGCTTTTCCTGGTACCCAGAAAAGACAAATCATGGCATCCAATTCTGTACCTGTCTACTCTAAACACCTTTCTGGACATTCCAAAATTCAAGATGCGGACTCTTCACCAGTTACTTCCAATGCTAGGCAAGGATGCCTGGTTGGCAACTCTAGATTTAAAAGAAGCTTACCTGCATAACCCAATCAGGAAATCTTGCAGATTACACTTCAAAGCAGGCTACTTGCATTATCAGTTCTCTGCACTGCCCTTTGGTTTGTCTACTGCACCCAGGATATTCACAAAGTGCCTGGCTCCAGTAATTGCATTTTGCAAGCAAATAAATATTCAAATATATCCATACCTGGATGATTGTCTAATTCAGGCAGCAAACCAGGCCACACTTATAAGTCATCTGGCATTTGTAAAAAGGGTTCTAACTTGTCTAGGGTACACCATAAACAAAAATAAATCGCAACTGGTACCATCTCAACAGATTACATTCCTGAGTGCAAGCTTGAATACAACTGCCCAGATGGCTTTCCTCACGCCAAAAAAGCAAATTCATTTGGCAACTTAGTTCAAACAAGTGGCCACAAAAACTCTGCTACCTGCAAGACAAATACTGCAAGCCTTGGGGTTCATGGCCTCCTGCATTCTTCTAATTCCATATGCAAGACTGCATATGAGGAAACTTCAGTGGTACTTAAAAAGTCTATGGAGTCAACATTGTCACAGCCTGGAAACAATTATTCCTATCATACCTTGCCTACGCCTAGAGTTCCTATGGTGGGCAGAGGCCTGCCACCAAAACAAGGGACTGCCATTCACACTACCCCCTGCCGCCCAGACCCTAACTACAGATGCATCAGACTAGGCATGGGGGGCTCACCTGGCAGGGAAGTGCATTCAGGGCAAATGGAGCCCAAATCAAATGCACCTACACATCAATCAAAAAGAAATGTTAGCTGTACAGAATGCTCTGACAGCCTTCAAGGACTACATTCATCCAGGGCAACTAATGGTAAAGACGGACAAACACCACTGTTATGTGGTACATAAACAAGCAGGGGGGTACACATTCCTGCCCCCTCTGCAGACTAGCCATGGCATTGTGGAATATGGCCTTGAGCTACCAAGTGCAACTACAAGCTCAATTCCTACCAGGAAAATTGAATATACTGGCAGACGAACTAAGACGAAATCTCATGGACCCACATGAGTTGAAACTGGAACCACAGATTTTCAACATGTTGACAAGCAAATGGGGGAGCCCAGACATAGATCTATTTGCCTCCCCCCCCAGAACTACCAGTTGGACAAATTTTGCACAAGAGCTCCTCACAAAAAAGCCTGGAAAGTGGATGCACTGTCCTTCAACTGGAAAAACCTATCAATCTATGCCTTCCCCCTCTGCCTCTGCTCTCCTGAGTTCTGCTAAAAGTCAAACAGGACAAACCAAAATTGATTTTGATTGCTCCAGACTGGCCACGCCAACGCTGGTACCCACTCCTGCGCAGTGTGTCACTTATTTCTCCATGGCACTTGCCTCAGACACCTTCCTTACTGTCTCAGCAGGAGAACCAAATTCTGCACCCTCAGCTCCCAGTATTGAAATTTGCAGCTTAGCTAATCACTTAAATTCATCTTTAGCACCCCTCAGCAAACCTGTGATGGATGTCATCTTGGAGGCGAGAAGACCTAGTACTAGAATATCTTATGTTGACAAATGGAAAAGATTCTGTGCCTGGAATCGGTCTCAAGAGATGAGCACAGCATCGCCCAATTTACCTCAGATTTTGCAATACTTAACTGAGATGCTTCAAAAGGGCCTGTCTTTTTCCTCCATTAAAATCCACGCCTCAGCCATTTCAGCTCATTATAACACAGAACCTCCCCTCTTCTCTCATCCTCTGCTCAAGCTGTACCTAAGAGGGGCCAAAAACTTGAGACCACCCAGGAGAGCTCCAACCCCAGCCTGGGACCTTAACTTTGTATTGGAGAAACTCACTCTACCTCCTTTCGAGCCAGCTACTACTGCAGACTTGAGATTTCTTTCTTGGAAAACAGCCTTCCTTTTAGCAATCCCTTCAGCTAGAAGGATTTCTGAATTACAGGCCCTTATGGCAGTGGAGCCTTTCATCATCTTTCATGCGGACAGGGTGTCACTCAGGACCAATCCATCCTTCCTGCCCAAGGTGGTATCCTGTGTGGCTCTTAATCAGTCCATTAATTTGCCAACTTTCTTTCCCAATCCACAGAACAAAGGGAAACGGATTCTGCAGGGAAGGATATTTCAAAACAAACCATTTCTAAATGGATAAGCCATTGCATTAATTTCTGCTATAAGCACCATGGAAAACCTATCCCCCAGGGGATCAGATCTCATTCCACCAGGGCTGCATCTACTTCTGCAGCCTTTCTCAGAGGTGTTCCTACCAGGGATATTCTAGAAGCTACCACCTGGAGTTCAGTTAATACTTTAATCAAGCATGATCATTTACCAATTTTCTCTAAATCCGGAGCTGGCTTTGCCACTGCTGTCTTGCAGGGCCTTATAGCTGGTCCTAATGCTATATAAATCCATCCTCCCAACCATAGATTTGGGAATCTACCCAAATGTAATGACCGCAACAGTGAAACACGAAGAACATAGTACAGTTGTGTACACTTGCATAAATGTAGATGTTTGAGTGTATTCACTGTTGCAGTCCTGGTTACCCTCTTTCCAGCCCCCTGTTTTTCTCTTACTATACTTCTAATTTCTTTTACTATGCTTAAAAGCCTTTTTGGTGTATTTGCTTTTGGTTGAAGGGTATATTTGTGTGTTTAATTTTATTTTGCTCCCCATTTGGGAGGCACCTTACATCTGGGGCAAGAAAAACTGATGCAATGGCGTTTGCTGCATGTTTTATACCCCTGACGACCTGACATCATGGAAGAAGGGACAGCAACCGACGCAGGACCCAAGACTTTGTTAATCAGACCGACTGAGGGCAACCTGCCAGCAAATTACCCAAATGTAATGACTGCAACAGTGAATGCACTCTAACATCTACATTTATGGTAAGTATACACAACTGTACTTTCCAGGGCTCTGACTCCTGTACACCCCATAAATTCCCCCCACTTGACCTTATTACCTCAGATCTTATTTGCCACCTAAAGAAATTGGACATGTTCTGTGAGGGCTGTTCATACAGAAATGATATCCTTTGGGTTGTATCCCTTTTTTTCTCCTCTCCTACCAAAGGACTCGTTTCTCTACTTGATTAGTTTAGAACATTTTTTGATGTTTAGGAAATTAGTAGTTAAAATTTTGTACCCAAGTATTTAGAATAGTAGGCTACAATAGTAAATTGCTAAAGTTGGAGCTTTATAGTTAATATAGGTGATAATATAGGTGAGAAGGTAGAAATTAAGCTATTCTTGTTACGGTTTCATGGTGTTTTTTTTCCTACATTGACATCTTATCCGGCCACTTATAAGATAAAGCAAACCGCCTTGGATTCAAAAAGTGTTTTGAATGTGGGCATGAAATACCTGCCTCAAGACCCTCATTCTTAGTATGTGTACTGTTTGAGTGATGCCTACCAACATACAGATTCAGTCCTATGCTTGTTTCAGTTCAAGGGTTCTTCAGACTCTAAGAATCAAGGGCCTTTTCCCTCCTCAGACAGGGTCACTCATTTCAACAGACCCCTCTTTCTCAGTGGCTGCTTCACCTTAAAGGAAGCAAGCCAAAAGCAAACAAAGGGACAAACAAAAAGAAGAGTGATTCAGAGAAGTCAGAGGAGGACAATATGAAACGACTAGCGAATGGTCTCTGGACCCCACCACTTCCGTTGGTCCAGAAATGAAGACTCCAGAAAAGTTGGATCCATCAGTTTCTTGGGTTTTAACCTTCATCTCCCTGGTCAATTTTCTGTCCGGAGCCTGTGAGCAGTCGGCTTCATTCATCAGTATTGCAGGAATGGAGATATTCAAAACCACCTTTGGTGACATCCTCTGCCCAGTCATCCAGAAGCTTAACTGAATAAGACATTGACAGAATGAAGCTGATGTTTCTTAGAATGCAAATCAGCTTAGGGTGCTGTCACTCCCATCTCCTTTGAATGCGCTGAGTATTGGTCCAACTAGCCCCCACACACACACACACACACACACTTCTTTCTTCATTTCCTGTTTGCCCTCCAGAGCAGTTTACCCTGGGGTGCTTTCATTGGAGCAGACAGTCAGAGCCACCTGTACTTAAGCAGTATCGTTTTTTCTGAGTCCGATACTTTCTGATTGGAAAGAGACTGTGAGCCAAAGTGTTGGTGCCGGAGCTTGGGGGGTCATCGACTCAGAAATTATCAGAGACATACATTCCACTCAGGGCCTCTGTACTCAGTAGCTTGCAGCCAAGATTGGCTTTAGGGTCAGGGCTCATTGGTGCTGAGATTTCTCCATCTTTGGATAGTAGGGGCCCTCCTTGTCGACGAATTGTAGCTTCAGCCTTTAAGCCTTTCCAGAGGGTCTTAGCTGTACCAAAGGAGAAGGCACTTCACTCAGATTGGTTCCACCCAAACTTCAACAGTATTCTGCTCACTCTTCAGGCAGACAGTCTATTCCACAGGCTTCTGAGGCTGTTTTATGTATTGGCTCCCACTGTGATTCTGAACCTTTTGATCACCCACCAGTACATGTTCACAAAAAACATACCTGCTAAAGGAAGCATGCACAGACTCATCACCAGAGTCTTTCACTGAAAACACTGATTAGGATGACTGTGAAGGCTCTCTAAGATCCCTCTTTGAATACATCACCGTCATATCCTTGAATTGATGACAGTGAAGGGGATGGTCCACAGACACCCCTTCACCAGATGCATCTGTAGTCTTGGAAGCCTTCATTTCTGGCTCAGCCTCATCCTTGGTAGTACCGCCCATTGACCCCTTATTGACCTAATGGCTCTACGGGCATGGAAGGATACTGATGTGGTGAAACAAATCCCTAAAACAGCAGACAGAATTTGGCAGCTCCCAAAGACTGAAAGCACTGGCGCAAAGGTCCACCAATGGATGCCGTGGTGGTAGCAGCAGCAACTAAAAATAAAAAATGTCTGAAGAAAATTCTTCTGTCCATCCCCGTTACAGGGAATCTAGGTCTGTGGACAAGCTTGGAAAACACATAAGCTTCAGTAAAATTTGCTGTCAGATCTCTGAACTGTTTGGCCCATGTTACACGATTCCAGAGAGACTTGACAAAAGAGCTGCCCAAGTCTGTCTCTGGTGTTCTGCCTGCAGATGTTCAGGAGACTGTGGACTTTCTACCCTCCAGTCTACTTTGAACGTAGTCATGTGATTGTTTTCTAATGCAGCTGATGGAACTGCTAAGGTAACAGGCACCAGCATTACCTTGTGCCATCACTAATGGATGCATCTTTGTGATTTTTCAGAGCATTTCAAGATATCCTTAATTAATACCCCCTTTTGATGGTTTCACACTTATTTTGGCCGAAGATAAAGTAAACATTAACGAGGAATCAACAAGATGGTAAAACTCTCTCTACAGTAGGAATCCACTTTTCTGCCCCACAAAGAACCTTCTCTGTGAATGACAGGAGTGGAAAGATGATGTGGTTCTGCAAATCAGAGGTTGTCTCAGGACAGTCCTGGGAAATAGAGCTTCTCTTAGCAGGAGAAGAGACTACTTTAATGAATATCGCTGTAGAGGCATAGGTGGACCGCACAACCAAGGCTTTCGCAGGCCGTTTACAGAAAAACCCTACCAGCGTTCCTGAAAGGTTGCCTGGCTCTGTGATGTGGAGGCAGTTGGGGAGGGGCACCTGTCCATGCACCTACAAGCCTGACAAAATGTCACTACAGATTCTTGGGTGCTAGACATAATTTCCAGAGACTGTTCAATTCCAATTTCCTTTCCTGCATTAAAAAACATGAAAGTTCCTGATGTTCCACCCAGTTAGTGGGAACCAGCAGCAGAATTTTCCAAGCTGCTGCAAGAGTCATCCATCCAGTTCCCAAAGACAAATTAAAGTCTAGAGTCTATTCAGGGTTCTTTTTAGTATCTAAGAAGACAGTGGAACTCAGGCCCATTCTTGATCTGAGTCATCTAAATTAGATCTTAAAACAGACACAAATCTGGATGGTCGCTATTCAGTCTACTCTACTTAGGAAGGTTGATTGGATGTGCCCCATAAATCTCTAAAATGCATACTATCTTGTAAAGTTAGAGAAGTATTCCGGGAGGTGTTTCCATTTCCATCTGGAGCCAGTCCTTACCTGTTCAGAGCACTGCCTTTTGGTCTCACCACAGCCCCCAGGGTATTTACCAAGATAATGGCAGTGGTTGCAGCGCATCTATTCCTGCTGGGATCCAAGTTTTTCCATACCTCGAACATTGTTTCCTAACTGATACCTCCAGGGATTTGCTGCTTCATCACCTGGACCTTCTGCAAGATGGGAATTATTCCCAGTCTAGTCAAGAGCCATCTGATTCCTACAGAACAGATAGTTTATCAGATACCAGATGGACGCAACACCACAGATTGCCAGTCTTCTCCATGCTAGGGTACTCTATGTAAGTCTCACTGCTACACAGGTACATCACCACCCTTCTCCTCCAGCAATGCTAATTCTACGACTTATAGTTCTTATGGCCTCCACAATTTTAATGATCCCATTAGCCAGATTCCACATGGGAGTACTCCAGTGGACCCTATCAGTGTAGCGGTCTCAAAGCATCCAAGGATTCCATTACTTGGGTCTGCAGAGAACTCCTCTCTTTAAGGATAGTGTATTCTTCACTGACGAAAAGATGCTCATTCCATATGGATCCACCTTTAGCCATAGTATCCACAGATGCCTCCCCTCCTGAGGTGGAGCAGGGGCTTTTTGAAGGGATGACTATCTAAAGTACCTGGTCACTCCTAGAGGTCAATCTTCACATCAGTATCTTGGCGATGAGGACTGTCCTCTTAGAGTTGCAGGCATTCCAGGATGTTCTCCCCAAGGGCATGAATTCTGTACAGACTGACTGATGGTAGTAGTCTATTATATCGACAAACAGGGACAAACCTGTTCCTATTCTCTTTGTTGAGAGTCTGAGAGTTTGGCAATGGGCATTATCTTCACACCACTTTGATAGCAGCGCACATACGAGGGGAGACCAGTGTATTAGCAGACAAGTTGAGCAGAACGATCTTAATGCCTCTCGAGTGATCCCTCAGTTCAGCATTGACCAGCTTGATTTACCATTGTTGTGGTCAGCTTTGTTGTGACCTTTTTGCATTCTACCTAATCAACAAGTGCAGCAGCTACTTTGCCTGATTCTGCCACAGGGACAGGCACTGAGGGATGCTCTAGTCCACAGTTCCAGAAAGCAAGAAAGTGTAAGACCAGAGTGATCCTCATTGCTCCTTTCTGGCCCCAACAAACATGGTTTCCCTTCCTATGACCTATATTACTACATCCACCTTAGATGTTGGATCAGTATCCAAACCTGTTGATGTCTGTATTGCCTCCTTTTGACCAGAATTCCAAGAAGTTAACCACTTGACTACTCCAGTTCTTACCTCAGCCAGAGATGCCAGGCTCCCAATATCAGTTGATGATTGCGTTTCTTTGTTGCAGTCTGAACTGATTGGATTTCCTGCCATGGAAGCCCTTGGCCGGCCTGACTGTCAGAGATTTTCCTCCCCCTCCAGGAGCCAGTGAACTCCCTGTCCAACATCAAGATGTTCAGGTATAAAAGGAGTCGGCTGGTACCAAAACCTCAAGCCTTTCTTGCCAAAGCAGAGTGCTAATTAGTGCGTCATTTAATCCCCACTAGAGAAAGAAGACATCTAAAGCTAATTACCCCATTGGGGAAACTTTTCATATGTTTTTTGACTAATATCAGATGAAGTTAATAATTGTCTTCTCTGTGGCAAGCAGATACCACATTGGGACTCGCACTCTGCGTAGCTTGTTTGGGCCCAGAACACAAAGTGTCACTTCTGTGCTCACTGTAACAGTAGGATGATTCAAGCATAGGGCTGAGAGTCTAGTTAAGCACCTTAGTGAGTCATTGAGCCTTCTCATACCGTGTTGTCTGCCGGTCAGGTCGAAGTTGATCTCCCTAGGTATCAGATGCGAATACAGTATAGGCTGTGCCTGGTGATGCTTGTTCGCCAGTCCTCACAGGCTTGTTATTGTCGAAGGCAAGGCAGTCTTGCAGTCCCCTTTGAGGTTGTGGCACAAGCCTCTGTTGAGAATCCATACTGAAGTTTGATATGCCGCTGGGTCCTTCTACTTCTGCATAAGCTGAGAGACTTTGCACATCAGTTGGTTCTGGAGCTGCTTTGCAGGTTCCAGCTTCCCACAGTTTTCTATTTGTTGAATGTAGGACTGGAGATTCCTGTCATCAGGAGATCGTATCTGTTCAGCATTCTCAGGATATGGCTCACTGTCTGGTTCCAGATCCCAGCACTGATGTTGCAGGTCTAAGGCCTTCCATAAAAAGCCTGCATCCAAATCAGGGTGCAAAGGAGCCAAAGCAAAGCAAGCACTTCTTAAAAAAAAAAAAAAAAAAAAAACTGTAATGGACTAAGAAAGTAGAGCCTTGAACAGGTTTGAGAAGAAAGTTTACACCTCTGCTACCCTGGCTATGAGGGCCCTAAATTGCTAATTCATGTAGGTTCATAGGTAGGTACTAGGCTATTGGCCCTAGGGCCTATATAAGCCTAGCCAAAGGTACGCTGGCTTTCGCCACCCAAGAAAATTATTTTCCTGTGCCACTGTCGAGCAGAGCCACAGAAGTGATCCCCGGGGTGAATTTCCCATCTCCCATCCAATCATCAAGATTTTTCTTGAACAGTGCTAATGAGGAGCTTTGTTTGATATAGATAGGTAGTTTGTTCCAGAGTATGGGAAGTCTCTGGGGCAGGAATCTATCCCTCCAGCATGTTGTGTTTGTTGTGGTGACGAGATTTAGGTCCCTAGAGCATGTAGCTCGTAGGGATTGGGATTTCTTTAATTGGAGCATGTCTAAAAGCTCTGGGTTTGACATAGCTTTGTGTGAGTAGGCGATATGCAATAGAGTAAAGCTGCAGTTTTTTGAGACGGTCTGCATAGGGCATCTCTTTGAGGCCAGTAATCCTCTTTGTGAGGTATTTTTGTGGCCTTTCCAGTTGTTGTAGATGTCTTGTGAGGTACATACCAAAAGGGGCATTGTACTCTATAATGGGTCTAATGAGTGACGAGTAGAGGGGAACAATGACCTCTTTTTTCCTGGATGAGAAACCTTTTGTGATGAGGTGTGCCACATGGAAGGATTTCCTGACTACTGTGGCTATGTGATTATCAAAGGAGAGACTACTGTCCACCTGTGTCCCAAGGTCTCTTATCACACTTTCGGTGTTAAGTAGACTACCACCTATGTGGTAGTTCATGGGTACTGAGTTTTTACCAAAAGGAATGACAATGCACTTGGCATTGAGCTTGAGGCCATGGCTTTGACACCAGGTATCTGTCTCAGCAAGGCCCTTTTGTAGAATGTCCACATCTTTTGGAGTTTTGATTATGGCTCCTGGTTTGCAGTCATCTGCGAACTTCGTTAGCCAAAGACCTTCTGTGTTGGCCTGTACTTCAGAGAAGTAGATACCAAACAGGAGAGGACCCGGGACTGAACCCTGTGGTACTTCACTTGTCACTGGTCTGAAGCTGGATTTGGAGTCTGCTACTTTCACAGTGTGGGTTCTGTCAGTGAGCCAGTTGGCAACCCATCTTGTGACATAGGGATTTATACCTAGTTTAGAGAGTTTATCTATAATTCCAGAGATGGGGGATGGTGTCAAAAGTCTTGGCGATGCCTAGATAGGCTGTGTGAACCACCTTACCCTCATCTACGGCTTTGGTGACTGCTTCAAAGAAGTCTATCAGGTTTAGGAGACATGATCTGCCTTTTACAAACCCGAACTGGGTGGGGTCCTGAGTTTGGAGATTACCAATGTCATTGTTTATAAGTTCCATGATGATACGCTCCATAGCCTTGCAGACCAGGCTCGTTAGGCTAATGGGGCGGTAGTCTCCTGGGTCTGTGGTGGCTCCCCCTTTGTGGAGTGGGATAACTGTCGCTCTGCGCCATTCAGTGGGCACATAGCCTAAGGTGAGGCTATGATTGAACATGGTACTTAGGTGGGGTGCCAGTTCGTTCTGTAGTTCATGTAGAACACAGCTTGGGATGTCGTCAGGTCCCATGGATGCTGTGTTCTTGGCTTTGGATAGTGTGTTTTTTACCTGTGCAGCTGGGAACTTTGCATTCTTCTGGTATAGAGATGGGCCCTTTAGGGGATGACAGAGGGGTAAAGTTTAGCACTGAACCTATCTGCCAGGATGTTGGTAATATCCATTGGTTCTGTATATTTAGTGCCATTGTGCTGTAACTCGGAGCAGATCTGAGTGTTGCCATTGAAATTCTTGACATAGCTATAGAATGCTTTTGTGGTTGTCTTTAGAGTCCGTGGTGATTTTGTTTTCATAACTAGCTGTGGAGGATTTTATGAGGCATCTCTGCTTCTTACTGAAGCTAACCAGGGAGTTTCTCCAATCATGGGATTTTACTCTCTTTTTTGCAACAGTTTCTTTCTTCTGTTGTAGAGTTTGTTTATGGCAGGGGACCACCAGATTGGCTTCCTTTTTTTGGAGGATAGCATCTTGGTTCGGTTAGGGATTGCACGATCCATACCCTCATGTAAGTGCTTATAAAGTGCATTTGTGTAGGATTCAGCAGTCATACCTGTATTGTCCGTCAGCATGGGTGTCGTGAAGTTTGCCACTTCTGTCTTAAGAAGCATGAAGTTGGCTTTGGAGAAAAGTTTTACTGTGGTTTCCCTAATGGGGGGTGGGGGAGGGATGTGGATGTCTAGGGTGATTAGCTTATGGTCGGATCTGACCAACGAGGAATTGACCTCTGGTGTGGAGCACCAGTTGCCCATGTTGGTAATAACCAGGTCTAGGATATTGCTGCCCCTGGTGGGGGTGTGGATAAGTTGATCCATGGCATTGGAATTTATGAATTCCAGAAAACATTGAGCACAAGAGTTGGTACATGAGTAGTTTTCCCAGTTAATGGTAGAGTAGTTGAAATCGCCCATTATTAGGGTGTTATATTGTACCCTAATGTTTTCCAGTGTATTAAGAAATGAGGAGTGGGAATCCTGGGGCATGGTGGGGAATCTGTAGCAAGCTACAATTTGGATTGCGGTCTTGCCCAGAGTTAGTTGCATTTGGATAATCTCGGATGCATTATGCTGTGCAACTAGCCTGGAGGTGTGGATATCCTTAATGAATATGGACACGCCTCCGCCTTTAGTGTTTCGGTCCAGGTTAGGTGGTCGAAAGGTGTGGTATGAATTATAACTTGGTAATGCAGGGGTACTCTCTGGAGCCTTGAACCAGGTCTCTATCACTGCACAGATGTCAATGTTCTCCATTTTAAGGAGTGCCTCGAGAGAGTGCATTTTGAGGTTTAGACTTCTAGCATTGAGTAGCAATACCCTCAGATTCTTCTTGCCTGTACCTATTACGGTGGTGAATTTGTCATTTGAACCTTGCCTAAAAATGGCACTATAGGGGTGGCTAGAGCCTTAGCCAGTATCCGGAATCCCAGGGGCGACAGGTGCAGGCCATCTCTGGCAAAGCATCGTGGCTTGTCGATCATGTCATCCCAGACAGACAGATACCGGATGTCCTTAGAATGACACCAGAAGCTTAGCCAATTGTTGAAGTCAGTCATTTTGTCCTTGTACTGTGGTATCATTCTGGGTGATGGCAGGATGCTACTCAGGGCTAGGGTCATACCTGCCTGGGCTACAAGATCGGACAGCTCCTCCATGTCCCTTTTCATGTAGTCCAAGGAGGTACGTCTCCGGTCATTCACACCAACATAGACAATGACAGAGTCATATTTGTACTTGTTGTGGAGTGACCTGAGTGCATGCGTTGTGGCTGATCCTGGCACCCGACAGGCAGCTGACAGTAAATTTCTCCTTGTTTAGCCTGGTGAGTGGAACATCAGTGTGCCTGACTATAGGGTCACCTATGACTAGAGTGTTGGGTATGTTGTTATGCCTTATGGGCTGTGGTTGAGTGGCACACTGAGTTTGTGGGCTATGTGTCATTTGGGTTGTGTTGGGGGGGTGGAGGTTGCTTGTGTTTCTGCTTTGGAGGTCCCTGTTGCTTGGGCAGGTTTTTACTGAGAGCCTACGTGAATGTAGGTGTGTGTTTTGTGTTTCTGTGTGTGTGTTTTGGTGGTGTAGGTTTTGAGGGACTATGTGCTGAGTGTGGTGTGGTGCAAGTGTTTACCTTCTCCTCTTGACTGTCTAGTCCAGTCTTGGATGAAGAGAGCTTTGCTTCCAGTTTGGCTATATAAGTGCATCTCTCACAGGTTGTAGTGTTGGGTGGTAGGAGGAGAGGGTTGTCTGTGTACATGAGGCAATTACTGCGTTGCCCCAAGATGCTCAGATTCATCCGGTAGACAGAAGAAAACACCGGGGGCTGACCCTTAGACATGCCCGGATAGGTGCTTATCTGTTAAGTACTAGAAACTGTTTTCGTCTAGACAGTGAGGAAAGTTGAGTGCTGTAGTAATTTGTAGCTTTAGTGCTTACAATAAGTTCTGAACAAGTGCTGAAACAAAAAACTGGCTAGTTCTAAGAAACAAAATTAAGCTAGAAGGCTTCCCTCCAACACAGAAAGGCTTGGGCCCCTAGAAGCCTACAAATAGTCATGAACACAGCAGATTTATATCCAGGCTAGACTACCCACAGGAAAGGCAGGAAACAAGCTTAGAAAAAAATTTTTTTTTTTTTTTTTTTTTTTTTTTTTTAGTGGAAAGAGAAAGGAGTAGCAGAAACTAAGCTGATTGGCCTTCTCAAATGTTCTCCCTGTACTGGGAATGACGTAATGACGCTAGACTGGGAGGAGAGTCCCAGATCAAATTTACACTAGGGGCGGGCAACTGCAAAGCCACCAACTATAAACACTATACCAACAGGGAGGGAGGGTGGGAAATAAACTGCAGAAATGTTTCTCACAGCTGAAAAGCAGCAGTGAGCCTTTAAATGAAAGTTTTAAACAGCTAAAGGAGCCTCTAGATAAGAGTTTAACTGCAACAAGTTATCAGAAACAAACAACCCAACAGATGCTTAATAAAAGTGGACAATTTCCAGTTAATACCTCACACACAGTGAAACTAGCTAGAAAAATACACAGTACACAGTGCTATAAATAAATAAAGAACAAAATAAACAAAAAAAACAGGATACTTGATGTATATTATAGCTCCGAGTTTGCTCAGTGTCCTTCCTTCGATTAGCTCAGTGTGAAATGGCAGAACAGTCACAACTGAACTTCTTGGGTAACAGAAAGTTGAAACCTGAGACAGCTTTTAAGGAAGAAATCTCAAAAGAACCAATGAGGTGCTTAGTCTAAGCTGTAGTCCAGGTGACCTCAGTCAGCCAATGGCCTCAAACAATTCTCTCTCACTGAAATGCCTGATGTTTTTGGCTAAACCAAGATGTCCCTGAATATGTGCTTAGAGACACAGCCTCCACAAACACTAGGCCCAAATACAAGCCTGAATATGGAAATGCTAAAAATATCCCCACTACTTAGAAACAAACTGCAGAAATGTTTCTCACAGCTGAAAAGCAGCAGTGAGCCTTTAAATGAAAGTTTTAAACAGCTAAAGGAGCCTCTAGAAAAAAGTTTAACTGCAGCAAGTTATCAGAAACAAACAACCCAACAGATGCTTAAAAGTGGACAATTTCAGTTAATACCTCACACACACTGAAACTAGCTAGAATAATACACAGTACACAAAGTGCTATAAATAACAAAGAAATAAAGAACAAAATAAACAAAAAACAGGATACTTAATTTTATATATTATAGCTCTGAGTTTGCTCAGTGTCCTTCCTTCAATTAGCTCAGTGTGAAATGGTCAAGTATCAGGAGATCCTCTTGGACCATATGAAGCAAAAATTGATTGGGGTTGAAAATAAGGACCTCTAAGGAACTGCTAGACATAAGCAACTCCTGTTCTGAAGTTGCTAAGCACTCCTTGTACTGTGGCTGTTGTAATGTGGAAGCATCTAGCAGGGCAGCAGCTTTAAGATCAGTTGTTAGAAGACATGCCTGGCTGAGGGAGCAGTCCACACTCCCTGTGTGTGTGTAATAACAAGTCTTTTGGATGCTGCTTTGGACCAAGGCTACCTTTTTGTTCCTAAGGCTGAAGCAGTACCTGAAAAGATGGGCTTTCTTTGGGTTCAACCACCCCATTTCAGCTGCAACTGTCTTAGCAAACAGTGGTCATTTCTGGCCTCCTAGTCTAAACTAAGACATAGGAGACCTGGAAGAGAAAAGGCAGCATCAGCATCTGAAACCGTGGCAAACTGACTCTAAAAGGCCTACAGGATCGCATCAGCATGGTCCCCCTAGTAGGGAGCAATCATGACTCACCCATGGTCCTCCCTTACCCCTCCCCCTGTCCCTGAAGTCCCACCCCATCTCCTTATCCTTTTTTTCAGTCTAGAATGATGACTGCCCCTCATCTGAAAAAAAAAATGGGGACACATTACTAGAGATCAGTGGGTATTGATAGATCATAAAAAGAGGCTACCAACTTTGGTTCAAGCAATCCCCAGTTCGCTCAGGCTTCCCAGACATTCCCCCAAAATCAAGAAACAGGCTAGAAAACAAATTCTCAGCTACTTTGTACCCAAGGTTCTGTGGAACCAGTACACAAACGAGGAGAGAGGAAAGGCAGTTTACTCGAGGCTCTTTCTAGTCCCAAGAAAAGGAGGTACCTGGAGACCTATCCTGAACCTGCTAGAACTCAGCAAATTTTTGCACGTGCCAAACTTCAGAATCCTACCCCCTTCAAAAAACTGTTGCCAATGATTTCTCCCACTGCCTACATGTTTACCCTAGGTCTAAAAGACTTGTACCGTCCCATTCCCATAGAATAAAATCACAGGAGGTTCTTAAGCAGTAGAGCAGATGCAAAGCATCAGTTTTGTGCTCTTTGAATTATCTACTGCACCCAAGGCATTCACAAAATGCCTGGCTCCAGATAGCACTCTAGCGATCAAAGGGTATTCAGATTTATCCATACCTAGATGACTGCCTCATTCAAACAACGAATTTAGAAAAACTCAAGACAGATTTGTTGTACACCCAAAAAAAGCCTCACTAGCCTGGGGCTCAAAATCAATATCGAACAGTCTCAGACCATCCCCATGAACAGGGTTATTTTTCTGCGGGGTTTTGTTGGACTCCTCTTCAGAAATCTTTCCTTCCTCCAGAGAAAGTAACCTAACACAAAACTTCCAAAAGCTTTCTTACAGGAGACACCTCACTGCCAGCGAGTTCCTAAGATCCTTGGGTTACATGACCTCTTTTGTCCTTGTGATCCCCCTTGGCACACTCCACAAGTAAGCTATAGTGATGCCTTAGAAGTGTGTGGCGCCAGCACTCCCAGTCCCTCAAATTTAGGGTGAAGCTTTTCCCTTGTCTGAAGAATGAGTTTGCCTGGTTGGTCCAAGCCTGCTTCCACAATCTGAGCCTTCCCTTCAGGAAAATTCCTTAAACCAAATATTGACCGCAGATGCCTTAGACATAACCTGGGGGTGGGGGGCACACTACAGCAATTTACATACTCTGGGCATATGGGACAACCAGTTCACACATTAACCAAAAAGAATATTGGCAGTCCATAATGGCCTGATTGCATTCAAAGATCAGAGGAAAACGGGCATACTGCTAGTGAAGACTGGTACCATGGCTATGTGGTACATAAGCAAGGGAGGGGGGGTGGAACTCGCTCTTACCCTCTGTCACCTTGCCATGGGTCTTTGGAAAACTGCATACTCCCTAGGTCTCTAAGTCATGGCTCAGTACCTGCCAGGAAAAATAAATCAACAGATGGATCACCTAAGCAGGAGTCTGTCAAACCCTCATGAATGGCAATTGCATCAGGAAGTTCTTCTCAGCATAGCCAGAGAATGAGGTGTACCAGAGAGAGAGAGAGCTTTTTGCCACAAAAGGAAACTCACTTGGAAAGGTTTTGCTCAAGTGCAAAAACCAGGTTGGCCTGGAGGATGGATGCCTTTTTCTTCCCTTGGACAGGTCTCTTCCTCTATGCTTTCCCTCCAATACCCTTACTCCCTAGGATATTACTAAAAATAAGGGTGGAGTAGCCAAGGGTCATTCTGTTTGGCCCAGACATGCCAAGTCAGCACTGGTGTACCCTAATGCTCAGTCTCTGCAAGTAAGAACCATGGCTGCTACCCCAGCAAGTGGATCTTTTGACATAAAAACTGACACTGTCATGCACCCCAACCAGGGCACACTTAAACTAACAGCTTGGGATGATATTTTGCCCCATCTTAGATGGGGAACATCCCTTGACAAAACAGGTCCTGGACATCCTAAAAGCCAAGAAACCTAGTTTAAGAAAATCTTACTTTGCCAAATGGAAGAAATTTACTGTATGGTGCAGACAAAAAGGACAGAACTCTCTTCACTCTCTGGTTCCTCTTATCCCGCTTATACTTACCAGGACTTTTGACAAAGGACTTTCTCATTCTTCTTTTGACAAAGGACTTTCTCATTCTTTTGAGATTGACACTTCAGCCATTTCAGTCCGTCTGCCCAGTTGGCCCCCTCTCTCTCCCCACCCACTCATGAAAAAGTTCCTGAGAGGGGTTACTCACATTAGATCCCAAAGAAAATCTCCTACTCTTCTGTGGAATCTGTTTCATTTTGGAAAAGCTCACCACCCCTATACAGATTTCAGAGTTACAGACCCATTCCTGCAAACCTCCCCGTCTGATATTCCACAAAGGTCTTGTTTCCTTGAGGACTAACGCATCCTTTCTCCATAAGGTGGCATCCAAGCAAATTTAAATCAGTCAATTAATCTACCAGTCTTTTGCTCTCAAGTTTTTAAACAAGGATGAACACATTTTATGTATGCTGGATGTTCATCACAACTCTGGTTCTGTTGTTGTAGAACAATGCAGTTAAGAAAGTCTCATCAATTGGCCTTCTCAAAACCTAAGCTGGGCAAAGCAGTCGCTTGAAGTTACTCTTTAAAGATGGTTCTCAAATTGCATTCCTTTTGCTTATGATAATAAGGGCTTAGTAAGGGCTTGTCCCTGCAATCTAAACCTAGAGCTCACTCAGCAATGGCAATAGGTATGTCAGCACCCTTTTTGAATAGGCTTCCCATTGATGACATTTCTGTTGTAGCAGCTTGGTCAGCAGTTCATACTTTTGTGTCTCATTATAAACTGGATGAACAGGCAAGATTATGCTCATCTTTTGGTTCCATTTTCAGGCATGTTTTTGCTTGATACCACTCAGTTGAAGCAGCTTGGGAATCTGTCCCATGTGATGAATCAAATGAAAATGACAGCATTGGCTACAAAAGTTAAGCACTTATAACAATAGAACCTTGTTGTCTGATTTTTGTCTGGATCATAAATGTGTGGAAGTAAGAGTTAATACATTTTGAAACTATTTTGTGCCAGCTCAGTGGTAGAGAGGGATAAAGCCCTGACTCGGGTCCAGGTGACAAGAGTTTAACTAGCAGCTCTAGCATTTGAGGTGCTGACAGGGAACGATGGGTGTGCCCATCTTGGGAGAGGTGGGCATACACTAGAGCAAACCTAAGGGTCCATCCCTGGTGAAGGCTGAGGACGAATAGGGGAACATTGTCACTGCAGGTATAATAGGTAGGACGACACTAGCTGAATCTCTGAAGAAGCTGGGTAATAAACCTGTCAGCTCCCTATTGTACACACCCCAGCCCCTGAGGGCATTCATTGAGTGTGTACTGTGGGAAGGGGCTTAGATAAAAAAAAAAAAATACTGCTCAACAGCAAGATGATGCACGAGAGTCTTCATTATCCTCAACGGCTCCAGACATGGATTTGAATGAGCCCGGGAAATGCTAAGGTAAATCTGATAGATCTGATCAAGAAAAGGTGCTGGTCTCAGCTGACAGCTGTGAGGAGCCAAGAAGACCCTTTAAAAATGAAATCATTTTTTTCTTACCTTTCCCTGTACCTCCACCCATTAAGTCACCTCCATTGCCTATTCACCCCCCCATCGCCAGGGCAAGAAAATTACATAGAGCTGCTGTTAAGGCAGCCACGAGAGGATATTTCTGTTATGGTTCTACCGTGGACAGTGGTGGCTGATGTTGAATGAGTACTTGTGTCATATAACAGGGGCAATCTTTCACTCATTTTGGATTACCAAGCCCATGTCCTCCAGTCCTGTGGTCATTTATGTCCCTTCTAACTGTATGGTTTCTGTGTTTCTCGTGGTAACAATGGTCACACCTTACTACTTGCAGTAGTATGAATTTGAATGGGTGTTTTCTGAAAAGCAGACAAAAAGATATACTAGAATAAGGGAAGAAGTTTTCATTGTGGGCAACACACAAGGATTTGGATCCTTTATTGCCTCTGCTTTCTTCAATTCCTGAATTTTTGGTTAACCTTTTCAATGCAGCAGTAAGTTATCTTCATAGTCGTCATTCATATTCCTCTTCTGTTGCAACCGTAAATTTCAAAACTGCTCAAGTGATGCCTTCATGTTAATGCCTCCCATTTAAGGATTTGGTTCCTCCATGGAACCATACCATTGTAATCAAAAGCCCTCTTGCAAGCACCTTTTGAAACTGCTTCCATTGCTGCCTTGAAATATCTCATAGGTTCATAGGTAGGTACTAGGCTATTGGCCTAAGGGTCTACATAAGCCTAGCCAGCAAGGTTCCATAGCTTATGCCACTCAAAGTTGTTTTCCTGTGCTACTGTCCAACAGAGACACAGAAGTGATCCCCGGGTGTATTTCCTATTTCCCATCCACTCATCAAGATTTTTCTTGGAGTGCTAATGAAGAACTTCGCTTGACATAGATGGATAGCTTGTTCCAGAGTATAGGAAGTCTCTGGGACAGGAATCTATCCCTCCAGCGTGTCCTGTTTATTCTGGTGACAAGGTTTAGGTCCCTAGAACGTGTAGCTCGGAGGGATTGGGATTTCTTTAGGTGTAGCATATCCAACAGCTTTGGTTTGACATAGCTTTATATGTTAGGCAGAGATCACCTCGGAGTAGGCGATATGCTACAGAGTAAAGCTGGAGTTTTTTGAGGTGGTCACTGTAGGGCATTTGTTTAAGGCCAGTAATCTCATGTGGAAAACCTTATTCTTGGTGGCTTATTTTAGTCCGACAAATCTGTAAATTGATGGGCCTTGCTGTGCAAACATCCTTATTTGATTTTTCATAAAGATACAGTAATATTGAGACCCAGCCCCTCATTTGTGCCTGAAGTAGCCTATAATTGGCCCATATTCTTTCCTGACCACTTCATTTAGGGGAGAATACATTAAATGTCCATCAGCTAAGGCTGAAAATATTTAGTCACCCTCCCCAGATGTCTTTTAGACTGCATCTTCCAGTTGTCACTTCTAGTTAAACTTAAACTGCATTTTACCAAAACAGTTGGTCAGTGCAATATTTTTTCAAGAATTATTCAGTGAGTTATGATTATGCAGCAGTTTAGGTTCATAGGTTGGTACTAGGCTATCTGCTCTAGGGGCTATATAAGCCTAGCCCTAACAATTCCCTGGATATTTCTTCCCACGATATTTACTTCCCTGGACTCCTGTCTAGCAGGGCGACTGATGTGATCCCCGGGGTGAATTTCCCATCTCCCATCCAATCGTCAAGGTTCCTTTTGAAGAGGGCCAAGGAAGTGCTCTGCTTGACATGTATGGGCAGTCTATTCCAGAGTATGGGGAGTCTCTGGGTCAGAAACCTATCCCTCCAGCATATTTTGTTCATTGTGAAGACAAGGGTTAGATCCATGGAGCGTGTGGCTCTGAGGGATTGGGATTTTTTTAAGCAGAGTATGTCTAACAGCTCAGGGTTTGAAGCAGAGATCACGTCTGAGTAGACGATATGCCACAGAGTATAGCTGGAGTTTTTTTTTTTTTTTAAGACTGTCAGCATAGGGTATCTGCTTTAGGCTTGTGATTCTTTTAGTGAGGTATTTCTGTGGCCTTTCCAGCTGTTGCAGATGTCTTGTGAGGTACATACCAAACGGGGCATTGTACTCTCTAATGGGTCTAATGAGGGATGAGTACAGTGGGACAATGACCTCCTTTTTTCTGGATGAAAAGCCCTTAGTGTTGAGGTGTGTCACATACAAGGATTTCCTGACTGTTGTGGCGATGTGGTTATCGAAAGTGAGACCACTGTCCACCTGTGTCCCTAAGTCTCTCATCACACTTTCGGTGATGTCCTTCATGGATGCATCTGCAGTCATAACAAGTGGGTTGTCCTGTCGTCAGGCAGCCCTGCAGTCGGCCGGATTCCAAAGTCCGGGTCCGGCTTCGGCTGATGTCGCACTCCACCCGACGTCATCTCTGTTGGTCTTCGGGTATAAAAGCATCAGCCGACGCCATTTTCCTCAGCCTTTCTTGCCGCGTGGCGCCCGAAGCAGAAGCTGTTCGCAAGTGCCGGTCGGTCGGATCCAGAGATTACTTCTACCGAATACTACTTCGAAGACTTCTAAAGCTAAGTACCCCGTTGGGGACTCTTTCTTGCCTCAGCCGATGTCAGAAAAAGTTAACAATTGTTTAACCTGTGGGAAACAAATACCTCATAAAGATTTCCACTCTTACTGTCTGCCTTGTTTAGGCCCAGCCCACGACGTAGCAGCCTGTTCGGCCTGTGCCTCTTTCAACCGACGAACGCTTAGGCGCCGGTCGGAGTTTGCAGAACAGTTTTTCGGTTCTGATTTTGCGTACATTATGCCGTCGGATCCTCCGACTACCCCCAAAAATCGCAAAGATAAAGACCGACACTCGCGGTCCGCGGTTTCGGCCGAAACCACGGTAAAGCAAACCGCGAGTGTCTCGGTTTCGGCCGAAACCGAGAAAACTGCTCAAAGTACAACTGAACCTATTCTTACAACTGAGGCCCCTGCTACTACTCTTGAATCGACCTCAGAAATTTTACCCACTACGGTGGTTGACTTATCAGACACCATCCCCTTGGATGTCTCTACCCCAGCACGTGGTGCTGCTAGGCCTCCAGCTGCCATGTCCATTAAGGCCTTCGCCAGGGCTAAAGCAGCCAAGACTACTAAAACAGTGCCTGTTAAACCCCCCACATCCAGGCCCTCTTCTAGTTCTCAAATGCTTTCTTTGGCAGAAGATTTAATTTCTTTAATTAGAGGATCTCAATCTCACCCAGACAGGGCCTCTCAGCCCCCAGAGAAGAGACCTAGGGCAGAGCCCCTGAGCCAGTGTCTTCTGATGATTCTGCTGATGAATCAGACATAACTGACCAGCCTGAGGCTCCCTTCTCCAATTTTGAAGATTCTGATGCTGAAGAATCCATTCCAGATGCTTCCCCACCAGAAGAATTCTCCTTTGGGGAAACCTTGCATGCCATGCGAGAACAGTTCCAATGGCAGCAACAGGATTTTTCAGACTCCAGAAATAGACTTAGGACCTTTCTGCACCTCCCACAGCACAGGCCCTTAGCTATACCTCCTGTTCTCTCTGTGGTGGATGATGCTTTCAATGATGTTTGCTCCGCTCCAGATTCTTTACCCCAGCCCCTGCCAAACCAGACAGATTTTACAGGGTGCCAGATACTCATCACCACCTTTACAAGGCCCCACTTGCAGACCCAGAAACTATATCCCAGGGTCCCAAGGCAGTAGCCGCGACCACAGCTAAAACCCTATTCCTTCTGAAAGGGAAGCAAGGTCACTAGACAGATGGGGTAAAAGGTCTACACTTCAGCTACTCTCTCAGCTAGAGCTTTAAACTGTCAGTTTCACATGATACAATACCAAGAGTTTATGCTTGATCAGTTAACTAAAAACTAACCACTGATGAATCTCTTGATAAGAAATATGTATTAGAGATGGTAAATAACATACAACAGGTTAGCAACCATTCCTTAAAATGTGGCTATGATGCACTGGAGGCTTCATTTAGATCAGCCATGACAGGCACAGTGATAAGAAGGCATGCATGGCTAAAGGAACAAGCTTTACCGGATCATGTTAAAGCTAAGTTGCTAGATGCTCCTATGGACAAGACAAGTTTGTTTGGTACACCTGCCCAGCAGGTTATGAAGAAAATGGAAGAAAAGGCAAAATCTGTTCAAACTGTTAAAGATTTCTTGCAGGTTCAACCCCCAAGGTTTAGCAGGAACTGGCCTGCCAAAAAATTGGTCCTTTCCTGACTCCACAAAATTTCAAAGGGGCAGGAATAGACGTTCCAGAGGCAGAAACCAATCCAGAGGAGGTGCCTACAGAGGACGACAGTGGCAAGGTAACAACAGAGCCACAGACACAGCCACTGCCTCTACATCAGCACAACCACAGTGACTTAATCCTAAATCCGCCTACCAGGGAACAAATAGCAGCTCCTCTAGGCGGAAAGTTAACCTTATTTTCAAAGAACTGGCACTACATAACAAAAGACAAGTGGATTTTACAAACCATAGATCAAGGTTACCGGTTTCACTTCCACACTTTACCAGTCAAAAGAGGAATGCCAAATCTACCTCCAAATCAAAAAACAGAGGCTCTACGCCAGATAATGGAGTTAGCAAACATGAGAGCTGTGGAAAGAGTGCCAACAGCAGAACAAGGAAAGGGTTCTACTCCAGACTATTCCTAGTTCCAAGAAAGGAAAAAGTTGGAGACCAATTCTCGACCTGTCCACCTTAAATACATACATCATTGTCCCAAAATTCAAAATGCTGACCCTACAGCAACTTCTTCCCATGCTGGGCAAGGAGTCTTGGCTGGTAACTCTAGACCTCAAGGAGGCATACCTGCACGTCCCCATTCGACCAATCTGCAGAAGATACCTCAGATTTCTTGCAGGATCAGAGCACTATCAATTCTCAGCATTGCCCTTTGGCTTATCTACTGCCCAGAGTATTCACAAAATGCCTGGCATCAGTAATCGCCCATTGCAGACTACAGGGAATTCAAATTTACCCATACCTGGACGACTGCCTGCTACAAGGGGACAACAAAAGCAAGCTGACAACAGATTTACAAAGGGTCATTTACTTGCTACAAGGACTGGGATACACAGTCAATTTACAAAAGTCAAGGCTGATACCATCCCAAACAAGGACATTCTTGGGCTGAATTGGACACAGTACAGCAAATGGCATTCCTGACTACAGAAAAACAAAAAGAACTTCCTCTTTACTTCTTGGCACTAACAAAACTGAACAAGTTAACAGCAAGAAAAGTTCTGCAGATCTTGGGCTTCATGGCATCATGCATAATCTTGGTCCCATTTGCCAGACTACATATGAGGAAACTACAGTGGTACCTAAAGAACTTATGGTCCCAACACAGACACAGTCTAGAAACAGAAATCCCACTAATTCCATGCTTAAAACAGGAGTTCCTATGGTGGGCTCAGGCATGCCAGTCAAACCCAGGCCTACCCTTTCGCAGATGTCAACCAAGCCAGACCATCACAACAGACGCTTCAGACCTAGGATGGGGAGCCCACATGCTGGACAAATGCGTGCAAGGATTGTGGACACAGGATCAACTTCACCTGCACATCAATCTAAAAGAAATGCTGGCAGTAAAACTGGCAATCCAAAAGTTCAAACCATTTCTCAAAGAGGGCCAGTTGATGATAAGGACAGACAACACCACAGTCATGTGGTACATCAACAAACAGGGAGGCACTCATTCATACCCCCTATGCAGAATGACCTTGGAGCTGTGGACCCTGGCACTCAGCTACAACATTCAGTTACAGGCAATATTTGTACCGGGAAAGACAATACTCTAGCAGACATACTAAGCAGAACCACTTCGGATGCCCACGAATGGAAGCTGCACCGGACATCTTCAAGACCATCTCAAGAAATGGGGAATGCCACAGATAGACCTATTCGCATCACCTCTCAATCACCAGCTCAAAAATTCTGCACAAGGACATTCCACCCACTAGCATGGAAAGTGGACTCACTCTCCTTCAACTGGAAAGGCCTAACAGCATATGCATTCCCACCTCTTCCTTTGATACACAAGGTACTACTAAAAATCAAGGAAGAACGCCCAAGGATAATCCTGATAGCTCCAAACTGGCCAAGACAACACTGGTACCCACTACTGAAGAGCATGTCTCGAACAATATGTGGCCAATACCCTGATGCCTTTGATGTTAACTCAGAACAACTACAGCATCATACATCCAAACCTAAAACGCTGCAACTGACTGCATGGAACATCACATAGCAGCAGCTAATCCAGAACTTTCCCAAAGAGTTAAAGACATTATTCTTGAAGCACGCAGACCTTCAACAAGAAGGAACTATGCTGGAAAATGGAAAAGGTTTGTCATTTGGAGTACGGAAAGAGGAAAAGATGTGTCAAACATAGATATGCCTAACATTCTGGAGTATCTGGCGAACTTCTTCATTCAGGCCTGTCCTACTCCTCCATCAAGATACATGCATCAGCTATTTCAGCAGAATACAGCTTTGATCCACCTGTTTTTCGCACCCTTTGCTCAGGCAGTTCCTCAGAGGAATCAAGAATGTAAAACCTCCAAGGAAACCACCATTACCAGCTTGGGATTTAAACTTTGTGCTAGAAAAGTTGACACTATCACCCTTTGAACCAGCAGCAACAGCAGACCTACAACACCTGTCATGGAAAACTGCTTTCCTACTGGCAATTACTTCAGCAAGGAGGGTTTCAGAACTACAGGCCTTAATGGCAGTGCAACCCTTCCTAATCTTCCACCAAGATAGTGTCCATGAGGACTAATCCTACATTTATGCCCAAGGTGGTATCCAGAGTGTCTTTAAACCAGGCAATCCACCTACCTACCTTCTTTCCCAACCCACAAAACAGAGGGAAAGAATACTGCATACCTTGGATGTACATAGACAGCTACGCTACTACTTGGACAGAACAAAAAGTAGCAGAAAGACTGACCAACTTTTGTAGCCTATGCAACAGGAAGGGAAGGAAAAGCTATTTCCAAACAGACAATCTCCAAATGGATAGGAAATTGCATACGATACTGTTACTCCTTCCATGGAAAACCAATTCCACAGAACATAAGACCTCATTCTACAAGGGCAACAGCCACTACCACAGCCTTCTTACGAGGAGTGGCAACCAAAGACATTATTGAGGCGGCTACTTGGACCTCCGTGCATACATTTGCCAAGCATTATAATTTGCCTCTATATTCCAGATCCCGAGCAGGGTTTGCCACTGCTGTACTGCAAGGGATCCTAAACACACCATAATCTACTTTTATCCTCCTCCCTAGTTGGCTATGGTATTCTACCCACTTGTTATGACTGCAGATGCATCCATGAAGGACATAGTACAGTTTTGTACCTACCATAAATGTAGATGTCCGAACTGGATAGCATCTGCAGTCAGGATTACCCTCCCTCCTTCCCCTCTGTGGTACTCCTAGGGTGTTTACCCTCCTAATAGCTAGCTTTTGGGGGGGAGTCTTTTATGGTGTATTTGTTTGTATATATGTACATATATGCTTATTGTTGTGTTTACCTCTATCTATTTGGAAACATTGGCATCTATCCAAATTTTAGCCTGCAAGAGGGCTACTGGCATCTGGGGCAAGAAACACTGAGGAAAATGGCGTCGGCTGATGCTTTTATACCCGAAGACCAACAGAGATGACGTCGGGTGGAGTGCGACATCAGCCGAAGCCGGACCCGGACTTTGGAATCCGGCCGACTGCAGGGCTGCCTGACGACAGGACAACCCACTTGTTATGACTGCAGATGCTATCCAGTTCGGACATCTACATTTATGGTAGGTACAAAACTGTACTTTTAGTGTACTGCCACCTATGTGGTAATTCATGGGTACATGTTTTTTCCCAAAGGGGATAACTATACATTTCTTGGCATTAAGCATGAGCCCATGCCTCTGGCACCAAGCATCTGCTTCTGTAAGACCCTTTTGTAGAATGTCCACATCATTTGGGGATTCAATAAAGGCTCCCAGTTTGCAGTCATTTGCGAACTTTGTTAGCCAAAGTCCCTTAGTGTTGACCTGTACTTCAGAGAAGTAGATTCCAAACAAGAGCAGTCCCAGGACTGAACCCTGAGGTACTCCACTTGTCACCTGTCTGGAGCTGGAAGTGGAGTTGGCTACTTTTACAGTCTGGGTTTTGTCAGTAAGCCAGTTGGCAACCCATCGAGTGATGTAGGGATTTATGCCCAGCTTAGTAAGTTTATCTAGGATTCCAGAGTAGGGGATGGTGTCGAAGGCCTTGGCAAGGTCCAGATAGGCTGTGTTGACCGCCTTACCCTCGTCCACAGCTGTGGAGACTGATTCGAAGAAGTCAATCAGGTTCAAGAGACAAGATCGGCCTTTCACTAACCCAAACTGGGTGGGGTCCAGTGTTTGAAGGTTGCCAATGTCTTTCTTTATAATTTCCATGATAATGCGTTCCATGCCCTTGCGGATTAGGCTCCTCAGACTAATCGGACGGTAGTTCCCGGGATCCAAGGTGGATCCCCCCTTGTGGAGTGGGATAACTGTAGCTGTGCGCCACTCAGTGGGCACGAAGCCTGAGGTGAGGCTGTGATTAAGCATGACACTTGGGTGAGGTGCCAGTTCATTTTATAGCTAATGTAGTACACAGCCCGGGATGTCATCTGATCCCATGGATGCTGTATTCTTAGCTTTGGAGAGTGCAGTTTCTACCTGTGTGGTCGTGATTACCGGAATTTAGCAATCTTTTGGTATTGAGATGGGCCCTTTAGGGGGTGTGGGGGGGGGGTGCAGTTGGCACTAAATCGATCTTCCAGGATATTGGCAATATCCTTGGGATAAGTATATTTAATGCCATTCTGTTGTAGCCCAGAGCAGATCTGATATTTTTTCTTTTAAAGACTGGAGGAAAACATAAAGGTAATGGAGTCCTTTAAACAATTATTTTCAGTTTTCTACACAAGTAGAATGAAAAATTCTTCAATAGTTGCCATTAGGGTTCCTGTTACATTGTTGAAAGACAATGTCGAACGCACAGAAGAGCAAAACCAGCGGATAGCGATGTTCGAATTGCGGGATCGCAGTACAGTGAAGATTAGAATATTTGCCCTTTCCTCACTGTAGTGCTATCTCTGAGTTGGTATATATATTTAGCGGGGGCGGTGTGGGGGGCTCAGCCCCCCCCCCCCACAATAAAAGTTTCGATATTCGGACGTTTTGCTCTTCTGAGCATTCGAAATTGTCTTTCGACAACGTAATATGAATCCTTGCCATTATTACTAACTCCGAATAAAAAAGGCAAAAAGTCAGAGGGCTTACAAAAAGAAGAATGGACAAGGCTACAAAGGAGGGAAGCAGAGTATGGTGTGGATGTCAGGACCATGACTTGGAAAGGAAAAAAAAATGAGTAGCCCTAATGGCTTTTCCCTTTCCCAAGTTCTTCATTCCTACCCAAGCCCGTTGTCCCCCCCCCCGGCAAATCCCTATCAAGATAGGGGAGCATTTCCCCTTTTTTCAGAAGAAGGGGGAAATATGACCTCAGGTAATTTCACCATTCGGGTACTTGCCCATAGATACCAGCCAGATTTCTTCTATGTTAGATTTTTTTTTTTTTTTTTTGCATGTGTGTTTGTGTGGAAATTCCTCAGATTCCAGAAGAGCAGGTCTATCTGGTGTCCCCTGTCTTGGACAGACATATCCAGCAGGGACCATAGACTTGATCTCATGAGGAAAAGTCAGTAGGGTTCTACTCGAGTCTCTTGTATCCAAAAAAGGGAGGGCTAATGGTGTTCTATCTTGTATATCATTAGACAAAAGTTCGGAAGACTACTACAAACCAGAATGCTATCCCTGCAATATTTACTGACTTTCCTTTATCTTTTTTTAGTCCCTGATAAATACATTGGATCTTAAGGGATCCTCATCTTATTCTTATTCACAAGGACATGCACTTCATAAGGTTTATTGCAGGGGAATCCCACTAGCAGTCTACTTTTCTTTTGATCTTTCTACTGTGCCCACAGTGTTCATGGAGGTGGTAGAAGTAATCGAGTGCAAGACCAAGGGCATCCATGTCATTCCATGTCTTCATGACTGCCTCGTTCAAGCATTATTCCCAGAGGATGGTGGGCAGAAAGCTGTTATCCTACAATCTGTTTTAAAAACCTTAGGCTCTCCAAGTTTGTGCTTGAGATGTACAGGTTAGACTGTCAGTCACTTTCTCAGGATCCCTACAGTATCCAGTACATCAGAAAAATGTTTCTTCCTCAGGTTACTGTATCTTTCCTTATGGAATTTTTCCACAAGATGGCCAAGAAGGATGCAACCTGAAAGAGAATTTCAGTTAGACTACACATGACAAATTTGCAGTGGTATCACTGGAACATATGCCAGCAGCCTGTTAATTTTTTTAGAAAAAACTACTGCCCTTCATCAAAAAGTAAATTCGATGGTAGAGCTAGCAGATTAAAGATGCGGGCCATCCCTTTAGCCTGATGAGAAGTATTCTGGCTGCAAATGTCTGGGCTGTTGTGTAAGGCACTGATGTGATTAGCTAAACTATTCAGGGTTACACTGGAGTGAAGAGCAAATGATGAGACGCATCATAACCTGGGAGATGGTGGTGGTTATCTTTCCCCTCAAGGTTTCAAGCCATTTTGGACAACAGTCATACTACATGTTGTCATGGTCAGTATTACTGTCATGGGAGGAACACATTAGTATCCCCTCCATATGCTAGCCCATGCACATTTGAGAGACTGCTGTGAAGCACGGCATACTACATTCTATCTCAGCAGAATGTTACTGTGGACTACCTTAGCAGGAGAGCTGTAGACTTAAACAAATGAATGCTGGACAGTGATATCTTTTTGGACCTATTTTTTGCTTTTCTGAGCAGAAGACAGCCTCAGAAATTCTACTGAAGAGTTCACTTAGGTACTGGTTGCCTTCTCTATCAAATGGGTAAATTTGTGTCTTTCTGAAGTTGATTTCCTCTCCTAATTTGATCAAGAAGATGAGGAAGGACCTTGTTTTATTGATAGGGATAGCAAGATACAAGCTGTGAAAATGTTTAGTCCCTTTGGTTTTATGCACAGGTCAGGCATATTTTTTTTTTTATCAACCAGAGGTGAAGTTTTGGATAGCAATTAATAGAGTTGATGGATTTTATCTGAGGGGAAGACTACAAGAGTCAAGTTGGATAAATTGATCCTTCCAGTTGAACAAGGTGGCTTGGGATTACCTTATTTGAACGGGGTATTTCAGAGCCACACAGTTAATTCTCCTATATGTAGCAGAAGCAGAAACTGTAATTCAAAGTGGAAAGGAATGATTAAACGGGGAGGAAGCTCAAGTAACAAGGAGAGACTGGTATTTTGGATGCAGATCCGTAAGGGAAATAACAAGAACAATACAGAATATTATATTGATAAAGTAGCAGAAAGCATTCTAAGATCTTACTAAGCCACCACAGAGATGAAAGTAGATAATGCCAATAAGGATGACTGCAATTAGGAATATGGACAAGTAGGCAAGAGGGGCTGGAATTTACTGGAGAAAACTGGCAAAGAAACCAAGGTATTGAGGCAGTTAATTGGCAAGGGGAAAGTAATAGAATGGGAAGAGGCCAAAACTTTATTTGGACTGTAGGCTAGAGATTGCCTACATTTTCAAGGATTAATATTGAAGTATAGGCAAAGAGAAAGGGGATCATAAGCAAAAAAACTCCTGAGATAGTTTTTAGTAGAATCTGAAATGGAAGCTGCTGTTAAAATAGGGATAATTAGCAGAGTATGTAAAATGTTGCATAACTATAAGAATCAGTCAGGGGAGGTTAGAAAGGATTGGGAAAAGAGCTTGGATAAGCAGTTTACAAAGAAAAAATGGAGGGTTATATGTATGACTCCCAAGTATGCAACAAAGTCTAGAAGATTTAGGATCTTTGCTTGGAATTGTTTGCATAGGTATTTTTATACCCCAAGAATACTCCAAAGACTTTTTCCTCTGGTAGATTGCGAATGTTGGTGGTGTGATGGGGAAGAAAGAGGCAACTGGGAACATATTTTTGGGAGTGTAGCGAGTTTAACAATTCCCTGCAGACTACTATCAGAAATACTGGGTGAGCAAATTGATGTAACTAAGGAAATTATGTTTTTGAGCTGTGATGCATAATCCAAATTGCCTGGACATAGTTAAAGGCTCGCTGAGTCTAATTATGGTGGCTGCCAAAAAGCAATTACTAGAAAATAGAAATCAGTCTACTAGAAGTAGTGAATATAGCCACAGAGGGTAAATGGCTGGAAATGTGATATTTAGAAAACGGTAGGAACAAACAGCATAGAAAAAAATGGGAATTTGGGGAACAATACATGCAGGATAATGTTTTGGAGGAGAATGTGGTTTAAAAGAAGGCAGGATTTGAATGAGCTATGTAATGTCTGACTGGCAATGACTGGATAAATTATAAGTGTATAATGTTTGCAACTAAAAATGTCAGAATGGTTTGATGTCCTTCTGTTTGCTTGCTGCAGTATTTACTTCAGGGATATCCCCGCCAGAAAGTGCCTGACATGTCCATCCTCGCAGCTTTTCTACTGTCATTTAGAGCACCATTTCCAACCATTGGTCATACAGTTTCCAGCAATTCAGACTTTTGCTTTCATGCTTTCAGATAAGCACCCCATTGGGGAATTTATTTTTCCTGCTATTTATTTGTTATGTCATCCAGGAAGGTTAAGTGCCAGTGTGGAAGAGAAATTCCACACAATGACAGCCATACCCAGTATCTTTTTTGCATAGACTATGACCATAAGTTGTGCAGTATTTACCAGTTAATTTCTGACACCCTTAGAAGTCATTTTTTGTCACTAGCTTTATATCTGGAAAACCAGTGGCTTAAATTAACTGAAGTGCATGGAGGGTTCCTAGAGGCCCGAATCTGAGCCACAGAAGCATAAGGCCAAGAAACAGCCTATGCCTTCCACTGCACTTCTCCCATCCGACGTATCACCCGAGGTGCTCGTCAACCTGGAGGCATGTCTGATTCCAGGCATGGAGTCACAGGCCGAACTCACTTCTGAGGTTGCTTTGACTTCTGCGAGCATGTCTCAAGAGGTGGAACAGACCGATTTGGATGTTGAGGGAGAAACAGGCTCGAATGCATCAAGGAACTTGAGGATTTACCACAAACGTCTGCTACTGGTCCACTCCAGCCTGAAACCTTCGAACTCGGTCATTCATCCAGACCCTTGACACTACATCAGATAAAACAAAAGACAAGGCATGTCTCCACTGATACAGAGGCTCTTGCAGATTGGCAGGTCTTCATGACTCTTAAGCAGTCTACCTCTCAGCCTGGCCCCACCCTAGCCTCTCAACTTTCCCAGAAAAGGGCTAGGGACTCAGATTCTTCAAATATAGTAAAAAGAGAAATAAACAGGAGGTAGGTAGATTAGTAAGCCCTTTTCCTCATCCACCCAGAAAGGCTTTCAAGGTCTCCCTTATAGGTGCAGTACCCAAAAAGAAACCAGGTGAGTTTAGTCTCATTCATCATTTGTCCTATCCAGAAGGGAATTCAGTGAATGACTGTATAAATAGCGAAGGGAGTTTGATTCACTATGCTTCATTTGATTTAAGCAGTTAGGAAGGTGCAAGACAAGGGGATTGGGACCATTATGGCAAAAGCAGACAAGTCTGCCTTTAGGCTCTTACCCATTGCTGCCAATGATCAGGGGTGGTTGGGTTTAGTTTTTAAGGGTCGGTACTACATGAATAGTTGCATGCCAATGGAGTGCCACTTTTGAAAAGTATAGTACATTTTTGCATTGACTATTGGCACACAGTTTAGGTGAAGACAACATCATTCATTATCAGGATGACTTTATTTGTAGTAAGTGAAGACAGTGGTGAATGTTAGCAAGCTGTTGATGTCTTCAACCAAATATGCAAAGAATTAGGGGTATCTTTAGCAACAGGTAAAACAGAGGGCCCAATGAATAGATTAGCATTTTTGGGCATAGAGATTGATGGTTTAAAAGGTCAGTATAGGCTTCCCTTAGACAAAGTTAAGAAGTTACAGTCAGCCGGGAGTCAAGTCTTTGGGCAAATCAAGATGACACACAAACAGTTGCAAGAATTAGTCGGGTTGATGAATTTTACATGCCGGGTAATTCCACTGGGGCAGTCACTCATGAGGCAGCTAGCTCCCAAAGGGTCTGATTGTACAAAACTGTACCCACCAGGTCAGGATTTCGCAAGACATGAAGAAAGACTTAAAGGTATGTTTACATTTTTAATAGGATACAATGTGAGCAATATCGCAGGAAAGGGTGAACCAGCTCCTGCTTCAGGTATTCACAAATGCTGCAGGAGGGTGTGGTTTTGGTGGCTATTTCCAGGGGTAGTGGTTCAGTGGGGCATGGCCAGATGAAGTTATAGGCAGGCTGAGCTTTTCAATTGCAGAGATGGAATTTTTTCCATTTATATTGACCCTGGAAATTTGGGGGGCACAGTTGAAGGATAGGGTGGTTTGGTTTCGCTCTGATAGCAGCATTGTGCCCATAGTGAACAGTCAGCTTGGGGATAAAGGAGTATTGGGTAACATGATGAGATATTTTACTTTAAAGTGTTTGACACTCAATGTTACAGTTAAGGCACAACACATACTAGGTATTGATAACTCATTAGCAGATTCCCTTTCTCGTTTACAGTGGTCCAGTTTCAGGTTATTGGTTCTGAATGCAAAACCTACTCCGGATTGAGTGCCAGGTCATTTATGGGAAATCTGGGCAACCGAGAATGGAGGCTAGTGTGTGATGTCCTCAGAGGAAGGACAAGCGTAAGGTATAATAAATGCATTCAGCAATTCTTGCAGATAAGATTATCCAGTGGCTGGAAGCCAACATGGCCGATACCACCTCCCCAAATCAGGGCTTACATTGTGGTAATGAAGGAAAGAGGTTGGAGTTTAGGGATGGCAAAAACTATGTCAGCTTTGAATTGGTTTCATCATGCTCTAGGGTTAAGAGACTTGGGTAATTCTTTTCAAGTCTGAGCAATGTTTAAGTGTTGGAGGTTGAACACCCAAATTCCCAAAAAAAAGGTACCCCTTAGGTCCAGCAGTACTACTTAAGTTATGGATGGCTATGTTAGCGGCTTATTTTTCTGCGTATGAAGTAGCATTATTTAGGGCTGCTTTTCTGCTGGCTTTCTCTGGGGCTTTTAGGTAGTGAGTGCAAGAAGAAATTACAAAGAATGGTTTTAAAACCTGTGGCAAATGTGCAGCTGCTGGAGGATGATACTTTGGTTTATATATCTAAATCCAAAACAGACCAAGAAGGGAAAGGTCACTGGGTGAGGGTGGTTACCCCATAGAGTGTAGAATGGAGGTTGTCCACAGTCATGTTGAAGTACCGCAAATGTAAGGGTACATTAAATAAGCTCATTCATTTGTCATTAGCAGGGTGATTCCCTTACACAGTACCAGGTGAGGGCAGTCTTAAAAGAGGCGGTTAAACTATCTGGAATAGACACAGATATATGTTGGGCAGCTTCTCACGCACATGCAATGGGAGCATTACAGCCTGACTTAGGGACTGGGAAGGTGGAAAACCAGTGATTATAAACGTTATGTCAAGTGCAAATGTCATTAACTCTTGTTTTTTTTTATTTCAGCGTATGTAGCAGCAGAGTGGAAGTACATTTGGTTGGTGAGACATTCTTTTATTCAGAGGGTTCAGAAGTAGGTTCAAGGGAGGCATGTCTCTTCTCCCTGGAGATGGAATTGAGGTGGTTATGAGGCAGTTTGTTCTTTGGGTATCAGCATGCAATGGCATCAGCTGAGGTCAGTGTTGCAACAGGGTGTAACAGTATTTGCCCATGTCCATTAAGAGAGCTAGTGGAGTTCTTGTTACAAGAGGTAAATTATTTACATCATCATGGCCTCAGGCTAGAATCGGCTGGTCAGAAACAGTTCAGAGAATAAGGTGAGGGGGGCTAGGTCACTTGAAGCAGTGGAAAGGATGAGGTGGAGAACTAATAAATACAGTGGATAGGTTATTAAGGAGCATTGGTGACGTGTACATTTCCCACCCTGGCATTAGGATCAGCTGGCCAGAGAGGTATTTGTCAGAGGAGGGAGTACAGTGTGTTTTTTTTTTTTTTTTTTTTTTTTACAAGGAATTACAAGCAGGTTTAGCACTAAAAGGTCTACACTTTGAGCAAATTGAGATGTGCTTGGCAGAAGTGAGGAATATTTCTCCCTTCTGTGACGGGAGGCCAAGGTAAGTGGGGGTGGGAGTCACAGGAGTCTCTAGCTGGACCTCCCACAGGCCAGACAGCCCCAAGGGGATTATTGTCAGGGGGTTTATCAGCCCGACAATGACTTTTTGGCAGATTGTAAGGTGGCCCAGAGGAATTGAAAAGGTAATGAGAAGAAATCTTATGATGTGGGTGTTATTATTGGAAGGGCCGGATATCGTCACTGCTGTCTGTTCTGTAGTGTTTAGGGCTTTGCTATGAATTAAATAAATGGCCTCCCTGACATTCCTACCTTGCGCACATCTCCAATTAGATTTATTAAAGGACATTGGCAATAATTGGTAATAAGCACAGGGCTGCGGCCATTTAATCCACCTGATGCCTCTGTATTTTATTTAATGCAACAATGATTTTTGCCAAGCGGTAACAAGAACGGTAAATATGATGGCATTGATTCAGTGATTTCTGCAAGATGCTGTTATGTTGTTTAATAATAAATGATGTGAAATAATTGTAAACTGGAGCTGATGGGAAGCAAGTGCTGTGAAAATAATTGCAGTGAAGCTGATTATATGGTGAATCATGAGTGACTGTACTTTGGTGCATTCTGGAACAAGGGTAAGCTTGACACTGGTGAACAATGTAGTACTATTAGTAATGGCAGGTAGAGCTGTACCCGTCTCAGACAAATACTGCAGCAGTGATCAGTAGGACAGTCTACTGTTATAAGTTCTTACACAACTGTACTCTCTTTCCTATTACAGAAACCATTATGGTGACTAGAGAGGAGAAGGCATTGCTGGAGATAATTGGAACAGTTGAGAAAAGGCTAGTTTCTCCCCAACATTTTCCCCAAGATTAGAATAATCAAGACCAGGCAGAAATCTGAGGAGTTGGAATGTTTTTGCATTTTTGTTAGGGTCCTTATTATCGCAGACGTTTTTTTATATGATTGACATTTTCTCTTCTGCCTTGTGCCCCAGTCATAACTGAAGAAAGCGTGTGATGAATCTTTAGTTTATCGGGAAGTATATAAAGTACTGATGATGTTGATGAAGGCAGCCAGCTTAGACTTTCTAGACAGAGAAGAGATTTTGCTGGAGCACAGACATGCATTACATGTCAAATCCCATAGTGGTAGCTACAGAGACAAGTAACTTTCTCTTTCAGTTGTCCAAGTAGATTCAGCTTAGTTAAGTGTGGCTTTCTTTTTCTAATGAATACACAGTGTGTCTTTGTTGCTTCCATTAATTTTTACTATACAGGAAGGTAGTAGAGTTTAGTACTGCTTAAGTTGAAGTTACGGAAGTTGAAGCTTTTGATTAACACAGCAATCCTGTATTCATAAGTTTAAACTGGAGGGGTTTGCACCATATTCTTAGTCTTGGTTGGCAAACTGGTGGCTTTCATTTTCAGTTGTCTTTCATTGTATGTTTTCCAGGTTCAAATGAAAGATTTTCGATTCTCTTACAAGTTTAAGATGGCCTGCAAAGAGGATGTGCTAAGTCTATGCCCCAATATTAAAAAAAAGTAAGTGGAAGTCCACATTTCCTTTATGTTCTTGATTTTTTTTTCTCTGACAGTATCAGATATTTTAAGTTATTGTAATAATGCGTTTGTTCTGGAATATTTGGAGTCTGTTTTTCGTGTTATTAGGTGGGCTTTTTGGTAGATGGTGATTTGATGTACATTTTTTAATTTTGTTAGGTTGTCAGTATGGATCCTTTTGATCCACAGTAGTGGCACAAATCATTTATTGGCTATTGCAGAGCATAACATTGCCTTCATAGTTCAGGTGAATAGGTTACCTGCCAAAATAAATTGGCTCAGCAGTTATTCATTCCCTTTGTAAACTTTATTCTTGGTTCAGATCAAGCTAATAATTAAAGCAGGTAGCATGCACCAGGTTGAAATTGTATAAAAGTACAATTTATTACAGTAGCACAAATTAATGTAAGTCAAGAAAAAAGTTGTCAGTTTATTTGAAGTTCAGAAAAGCTGCTTTATCATCCAGAAGTCCTTTGATAGCAGAATCCTTTCAAAGGTCTTTGTTCCTTGATGAGCACTGGAGAAAGGCCTCTAAGATATCCTTCCATAGCACTGTTGCAGCATTCCTTAAAGGAATCCCCTGTCAGGGATAGCTCAGCTTCTGGCCAGTTTACCAAAGGCTTAGTTTTTTTCTAAGGATGTCGTACAGTACATGTATGCTCCCGCATTCACTGCGTAGGGCATAAAGGTGACGTCCAGATTTACATACCTCAGAACGTCTTTGCCACCATTTCAAACACCGCTTTCACTCGTTGGTTTGAGCACTTATTTGTTTCTGTTGTTTACAAAGCCATTTTCAGATAGGTGCCCCATTGGAGTTATCTTGTCTTTATCTTTTTCTTTTAGTTACGAGGTTACATGTCATCAGTGTGGGTGACTGTCGATAAGGACCATCACAGTGCCGGTTTTGCTTGGGTACTTCTCACAACCTTACATCATGCCCATTTTGTCAAGCATTTGTCCCTAAGACTCTTAATAGTCATCTCTCTTTCTTGTATATCTACCTAGAGAACCAGTGTCCTAAGTTGTTAGCAAAGGGTGTGATGGAATAATCCAGTCCCAAGGGTCAGCCGCCTGCCAAAAAGACCAAAAATGTCAAGTCTTTATTCGGCTGCTGTACCTCCTCCTCCTCCATATGTGTGTCTCAAGGCTCGTGAAGGATCATCCTGCTGTTCCATCTGATTCCTCAGCCACAACTGTTTTGGAGGCCTGCATGGATCCTGTTTCTTGCATCCTAGGAGACTTTGCAGACTTCAGTTATGGATGTTGATGGGGAATCGCAGCTGATCATGTCCAAGGGACCGAGGGGTGTTCCGCAGATTCTTGTTAGGGAGGAGATTCCCACTATGTTGATTGTCTGCAAGGATCCAAACCTCCTAAGATCTTTGACTGACATCCCTTTGGAAAAGAAGCAGAAAACAAAATATTTCCCCCTCTGCTACGAATCTCTATCGTGAACTGCAGGATTTTACACAGGTTGTTTAATACACTCATGGCCTTGAACCCCCCCCCCCCCCCCCCCCCGGCAGTTTCTGTTCCTGCCCCTTGGTTATCAACTCCACTTGAGGCCTGGGAAGCAGGACTCCTTTGATGAGGAATTAGACTCTGGAAAAGAGTCTTTAGCTTATTCCTCCGAGTCCTTCCCCATTGGACTATGGTTCTGAGGAGGAGCCCATATTTTCCCTTTGAAGAATTTTCCTTTGGGTTTACTGTCTGTTGTTTGATGGAATGTTTTAAATGTGACTGTACCCAGTTTTCTGATGTCCAGAAGAGGTACTGTAAACTCCTCTGGATGGAGTCTCCTAAGCCCACTGCTGTCCCTCCTGTCCTAGCTGCCCTGTTAGATTTCTCAGACTCCTGATTCCCCAGCCTCCAGCCCCCAAAAAAGTGACATTTTATGAGGTGGCTGATTGTAGGCTTCTTTACAAATGTCCTTCTGCTTTTACCCATCTGTTATGCCTACTGTCTTTTCTGACGAGCCTTTCGAAACTATTACCTTCTACTAAATTATTTCCTTTTGACAAGGGCAAGTAGGGCCATGGAATGGCTGGGCAAAAAGATGTATACTGTTGCTAACCTGGCATTTTGGGCTATTAACGGTCAGACCCATATGACCAGGTATATCTTACTTCACTCTCGAGCCTATCAAGTTATGTCAGACCTTCCTGATTCTGAGGGGAAGGTTTCAGCCCTCCCTTTATTGGGTGCCTCTTCTCAAGTGGCCTGTCATTCTATTAAATGTAGTTATGATGCAGATGATTGTTTTAGAGCTGCTGTCTTCAGTTCTGTGGTAAGACGTTATTCCTGGCTTTGCTTCCAACATTTACCTGGTGATATTGAGGCTAAATTTGATGGCTGTTCCTCTAGACAATAAAAATCTCTTTGGTTGTGCAGCTGCTGAGCTTTTTAAGTCCCTGCAGGAGAAGTGTGCAGCCTTGAAGGAACTAAACATATTTTTGTTTCCCCTATTCTGAAATTTGAGAGGAATTATCAGTCTGCCCGGCTTTTGTGTGTAGACAGTCTTGCCTTCCTCTCAAAGGTAAAAAGGTTTCTAGAAGGGCTGATCCTGCTAAATGTTCTCAGACTCCTACTGTTCAGCAACCTTCTTTTTTTGTCTTCTCCTGTCTCTTCACAATTGGTTAAGGGTCACTCAAGATTCTAGGATTTTGTCCATCATTCATCAGCGATACTTCATGGTGTGGAAATGCCTTTCCTTCTTTTTTTGGGCTCTTCTCAACCTCTTCAGGAACAGTTGCCTTTTTTTCCAGATGTACTTCAGGGCCTCTTGTCTCAACACCTTTCTGAAGGTTCCTTCCTTTCCAATGCTGTGTTCAACCCTGTTTCCTCCTCTACTACAGCTTTCTTAGTCTGGGGATTTCAAGGTTGCCTGTGTTCACATCCCTGTTCATCCCATTTTCAGGAAATGTTTGTTTCTGTGTTTCTTCCTTGCGTTTTCAGTTCTTTGCTTTGCCCTTTAGCCTCTCTACTGCCCCAGTGGTCTTCACCAAATGCCTCACTCCTATGATTGCCTTATGCAGGATGAAAGGAATGCACATATTTCCTTACCTAGACAACCTGCTCATTTAGTCTTCCTCTCCAGAGAGCCTGCTTCAGCACCTCCACTATGCTGTTTGCCTGTTGTAAAGCCTAGGGTTTATAGTAAACTTCCAGAAATCCTGCCTGACTCCTCCTCGGGATCATGTTTTCGTGCAGGCCCCAGTACATTCCTATGCTGGCTTCCCTGCCACCCACCCAAGGCTCTAACTCTCATTGCCTCTTTTCAGTCCATTCTTCCTTGGGTCTTAGTTATGGCCAGGAAGGTTCCTGTGCTTCCTCTAGCCAGGCTCCATATGAGGAAGCTGCAGTGGTTCCTAAAGTCAGTATAACTTCAACATTCTTATCCTTTAGACTTTCTAATTCCTGCTCTTCCATGCCACAGGTTTAGAGTGTCAGTATTGGATTCAATAAATCTCAACCCATGGCTTCCTTTTCAACACTTAGTCCCCTCTCAGGAGCTTTTTTGGATGCCTCAGACATGGGGTAGAAGGCTTCTTTCGGCCCTGTAAAGATTCAGGGCCTTTTATCTATTCGTCATAGATGGTCTCACTTTTGCCCCAGACATCATTATTTCCCTCTCTCTCTCTGTACCTAGCAAAGGGCAGTAACCACAAGGTGGGACTTATCAACCTCAAGGAGATGAGAGCTCTCCTTGCTCTTCAGGCCGTCCATACTCTCTTCCTCCCAGGGCCTCTCAAAATCTTTACAGACAGTACCACAGTGATGGGAGACTTCTGCAAAAAAGGTGGAGCATGATCTTACCTCCTGTACAGACTAGCTGTTCAGTTTTGGGATCTGGCTGTCCAGTATCAGGTGAATTTTCAGGCTGTTTGTATTTCTCCAGAATAGGATGTTGTGGCAGACACTCTGAGCAGTTTCATAATAGTCTCACAAGTGGATGCTTCACAGAGATGTGTTTCTGAACTCGGTACTCCTCAGGTAATGTTTTTTTTGCCTCCCCTGTGAACAGATAACTTTGTCTGTTTTTGCAGCAGAGTCTCAAGTCCTCTTTCATGGAAGGTGGGCAACCCCCCCCTCTTTTTCTTGGATGGGGTGTTTCTCTATGCCTTCCTTCCTCTTCCTCTCATATCGAAGGTCCTTTTCAAGATAAAAAAAAGACTCCCCAGAAATCTTGTTGGGGAGTCGCATTTGGCCCGGACAGCATTGGTTCCCTCCTGTTCTGCACCTTGCCAAGGGCAGTCACCACATTTTACCTCACAATGTGGACTGGCTCACACAAGACAAGGGGTCTCTCACCCAACCTCACTTGTCCAATGTTCAACTGACACTGGGTGATAAGGTTTCCCCTTTAGGCACCTTTTTTCTGAGGATGTGGTGCAGGTTCTGTAGGTGGTCAGGAAACCCACTACCAGTAAATCATATTTGTTCAAATGGAAGAAATTTTCTGTCTTGTTTCTTGCTCGTAACCAGGATCCACTTTCTATGGAAGTTCTTTGGTTCGCTCTTATTTGTGTGAATTGCTCCATGCTCGGTTAGCATGCTGTTTAGTTAAAGCCCACCTTTTTTCTGCTTGTCTGCCCTTGATTCCTCCTTTGGCTTCTAGGTTTTGAGGTCAAGCAATTTCTTTAGGGCATTCTTCACATTACGCCTTCCAGGAACCGTATTCCTTCTTGCTAGGACCTTAATTTTTGTTCTTGAATAATTAGCTCAGCATCCGTTTGAGTCTGCACCTTTAGCTTCTTTGCATTATTGTACAGGGAAGACTGTTCTTTTGGTCCTTATTTCAGCTAGATGGGTGTCTGAACTTCAGCCCCTTATTGCTGCCCCACCTTTTTTTTTAGTTTTTATGAATTCTCTCTCAATCATTCTATTTATTTCCCCACTTTTTCCCTTCTACGTATTCTGCCAGTGAGAAGGTTCTTCACACCTCGGATTTATGTAGGCAGCTTGGGTATTATTTGGATAAGACAAAGCCCCTTAACAAGTCTAAGCGACTTTTTTTTCCCTTTCATCCTGGATATTTAGGTTTGGCTGTTTCTAAGCAAACCATTTTTTCATGGATTTTGTAAGGTAATTTCTTTTTTGTTATTCCTTTCATGAGAAAAACCTTCCTACTTGTGTAAAGGCTCATTCTACCACTGCTGTGGGTTCCTCTGGTGTGTTTTTTTTTTTCCTCAAAGGATTGGATACCATTTCCATCCATGAGGCTGCTACTTGGACTTTTATCCATACTGTTACTAAACATTACAAGTCTGATGCAATTTCTAGGACTAGTGCTGTATTTGCCAGAGTTATCCTGCATGGCTTTCTTGAGTGCCCTGCTGGGCCTTCTTCCTCCCAAGTTTCCTCTTAAGCTTTTGTACTATCCCTTTAGTAAGGAATACTGCATCAGTGACATGGAAAGACATAGTACAGCTATGTAAAAATGTACCATAATAGTAGATGTCCTTCCCTTCACTGTTGCAGTATTCACTCCCTCCCTCCCTCCTCCCCGTTTTCTCTCTACTCCTTTTTTTTTTTTTTTTTTTCTCCTTTGTGAATGTATGTGTTCCTCCTTTTCTCCTTGGACTGTTCCTGTGGGGCTTTGCAGTTCTGAGGTAGGTATGTCCATATGTGTCACCTTCATGCCTTGTGCTGTGAACGGGGTGCATACGTGTGATGTCAGATGTCCTTTAAAAACTGTACTTTGTGTCCACTTTGTGGGGAAACTAAAAAAAACAAAATAATCCAATGCATATCAAAGCTGACTCCTCTTAAGGCAGAAGTCCAATTCAGTTGCAGGTAAACTTGATTGCATAGCCGTAGTGGGTGCTATATCCCTGGCACTACATCACACCTTGAACCATCTTGAAGACAGAAATTGCTATGCATGTATGCTGCTCGTAGTTTTCAGCTCGGCTTTCAACACTGTAATACCCCAGCAGCTGTTGTCTAAAGTAAGTCAACGAGGCATAGAAAATGCACTCTGCAACTGGATCCTCAACTTTGACACAGGCCCCAAACCGTTGGAGTTGGCAAGAATCACTCAAGATGAATCACTTTAAACATAGGGGTGTCACAAGCTTGTCTTCAAAGTACTGACCCATGACTGTTCTGCAAAACATCAGACAAATCACATCATCAATTTTGCCAAATATACCACCATAATCAGCCTCATCAGAAATGACAATGAGGGGGTAACAGAGGCAAAGTGAGCCAACTCACCAGATGGTAAACTCGTGGCCTAGCACTAAATGTTGACAAAACAAAATCATTATTGACTTTAGGAGGAAGCAAGGGTCCCACACATTCATCACCGTTAGTGGTACAGCAGTGAAAAGGGTACAAAGCACCAAATTACTAGGGGTCCACATCTCAGATGACCTAAGCTAGGCAACAAACACCTCCAGCCTTGTAAAAACAGCCCAACAACGTTTCCACTTCCTCTGGAGATTACTCAAAGCAAACCTCCCCTCCCACATCCTCATGACCTTTTACAGAGCCACGATCGAAAGCATACTAACAACATCACAGTCTGGTATGGAAACTGCAATACGCAGATCACAAGGCATTAGAGAAGGTTGTAAAGCAGGTCAGGAAAATCACAGGATCAAACCGGCAGTCCTTACAGGAACTTTACTGTTGCAGATGCTATGGCAGGGTCGTGAAACTGATGAGGGACAAGTATCATTCCACACATGGACTGTTCCACCTCCTGTCTTCAGGGAAATGATACAGAAGCATCAGGTGTAGATCAAAATCTAGGGATAGCTTCTTTCCACAGGTGATAAGACTGTTGAACAACTAGCCTTAACAATGTTGATACTCCCTCAGTTCGTGAGAACCCTGTAAATGCAATATGATTGTCTATACTGTAGCAGAATTAAATTATTCTGTTCATCTAAGTTATGCAATCTGAACTAAATTATTAGTTGCGCAAGTACAAGAACTTTGAATTATGCTATGCTGCTATCCAAGCCTAAAATTGGTGGTGGGTTAGTTATCTGTGTGTGTATTTATATCTGGACTGTCTAGAATTTCTTCTGTTACATGCTTCCTTCACCCTCTTGTGAAAACGGTTTCTCAATGCACACGAGCCTCAAGCTATGAAATTTCATCCAGTGATGGATTGCATTTGTTGATTGACAAAGTTTACTTTGACTTTGATAAGTAAAACAATTCTCATGCAAATTGAGCATTAAACAAAATGAAGAATACTTAAGCACTTTTGTTTATCTTGCATCAAACATAACTTTAAAGCCTCAAATTCACAAAAATGCTATATTAATTGGCACATTGTTGCATCGCTTGATTCTCATGTCATTTTGTCTTGCAGATCTATGCTCATGTGGTGGTGTGTGTGTAAATGTAGATGTCCTATTCCCATGTTGCAGTATTCGTAACCTTTGGATTATCCTCTGCTTAGCTACCCGAATGTCCAGCCAGTATACAAAAGCTTCAGTCACTGCAAGGTATGTGGGGCATCTGACATTGGCCGTAGGGTGTGTCGGCCATAAAAGTGACGTCTGCACGTACCTTTCCTCAGAACTTCTCTGCCGCCAGTCAAACTTCAGCTCATCCTGCCATATCTGCCATCGGATCCTGCAAATTTAAGATAAGTACCCCATTTTGGCAGTTTTCTTCTCTTCTTGGTCACTACATGCAAGCTTAGGTTTATGTCCGCACCTACACTTTCCTTTCCTGGATGATGTCAGATTCCCCCATATGGATGCCCACGACCTCTGCCTTTTCTACGTAGGGCCCAACCACGACCATAAAACTTGTACGATTTGTCAGGCCTTTGTTTCTAAGACTCTTCGCAGCCATCTGCACACCTTAAACGTCTGCCTAGAAAACCAGCATCTTAAACGTCTTGCTCTGGCAATGGAAGGGCTGTCCAGTCAGACCATCGAGCCACCAAAAAAGAAGGCCAAAGTTTCCAGGCCTGGATCTACTGCTGCACCTCCTCCACCCGACATTCCCATTTTGGCCGACGTTCGCCTGGAGGAATGTATGGAACCAGCCAATTTGGGTACAGCGGGTACTGCTCCAGAGACCACAGAACCTAGGAATGAAAGCAAGTCCATGAAGGTTTTGCAGACTTTGGGGGCAGATGACTAGTGGGAACCTCTGCTCACAATGGGCATTCAGACTAGTCCTTCCACTGCAGTGGAACAGTCTGAACCTAGGCCCTCCTTAGGCCCTATATCATCCAGGCCTGTCTCTTCCTGTGTATCTTTTTTTAGGAGGATGTGTATTATTATTATTTTTTTTTTTTTTAAAGACAGCAAATTAAAAAGGTAGCTGATTCAGATGGTGTTTCACCCTCCTGTTTAAATGTGCTGATCAATTGGCTCCTGTTTTTACTCAGATTTTTAATAAATCATTAGAGCTGTGTGTTCTGTTATGTTTCAAACAAGCCACAATCATTCCAGTGCCTAAAAAATCCACTAACAGGACTGAATGACTACAGGCCTGTTGATTTGACATCAGTGGTCATGAAGACTTGAGAGGCTGAGGTTAGCTCACTTGAAGTATATTACAGCTCCCTTGTCGGATCCTCTTTCAGTTTATCAAGAGAACTGGTCAGTGGATGATGCAGTTAATATGGGTCTGCACTGTGTCTTGCAACTTCTTGACAACCCAGGGACATATGCAGGGGTTCTGTTTGTTGACTTTAACTCTGCATTTAAGAAAAAAGAAAAAATTCCTGAACTACTTCACCTGAAAGTCTGTCAGCTTTTTGTTCCTGTTTTCACCTGTCAGTGGATCACCAGTTTTCTAACCAATAGGAAACAGCAGGTGAAACTGGAAAAAATTTACATCTAGCTATTGCATGTTCAGTGCACGTGCCCCCCCAGGGATGTGTGCTCTCCCCACTGCTATTCTCCCTCTACACTAATGACTGCACCTCTGTGGACTCCTCTGTCAAACTTATTAAATATGCAGATGATACAAATGTCATAAAGCTCATCAGGAATGGTAATGAGTTTGCATTACAGACAGGAGGTTGAGCAGCTGGCCTTTTGGTGTAGTCAGAATAATCTGGAACTGAACACTCTTAAAACTCTGGAGATGACAGTGGACTTTAGGAGTGGTACTACAGTATTATCTCTCCTCTTTTTATATTTAGTACTGCTGTCTCAGTTGTGGAATCCTTCATGTTTTTGGGATCTATGATCTCCCAGGACTTTAAGTGGGAGACCAATATAGGGTCCATTAAAAAAATAAATAAATAAAGGCACAACAGCGAATGTACTTTCTGCAACAGCTGAGGAAGTTCAGCCTCCCACTGCAACTGTTGATTCAATTCTATGTAGCAGTCATTAAGTCTATTCTCAGCTCATCCATAACAGTGTGGTTTTAGATCTCTGTCTAATCATGACAAAAATGGGTTACATCGAATAGTCAGGTCTGCCATAAATATCACTGATGCTAGTTTGCCCTCCTTACAGGACCTGTACTATTTCAGAGTCATGAAAAGGGCATGGAAAATAATCACCAATCCATCACATCTAGGCCACCATCTTTTTGAACTATTACCATCAGCCAGGTGTTGTAGATTAATACTCACCAAAACAAGCAGATATAAGAATAGTTTTTTCCAAAGGCTATCAAGTTCATAAATGGTTAACTCTGCCTATTAGGCTGGGGTATTCTTTTTCCCAAACCTTTGAGGATTCTGCAGTACTGCTTGCATATTACTTGTTTCTTTCAGTTCTTCTTGCACTTTGTATATGTATATTAATTTTTTGTTTTGTTCTTAATAGTTGCATGTATGTCATTTGTCTTGTTTTTAATTGTATGTATGTCGTTTATGTAATTCATACTTGGAGAGTCGCTGAAACAGAGTCAAACTCCTTATATGCATACTTGACCAATAAATGTGATTCTGATTCCTTAAAAAGGAAGTAAAAGACAAAACATGCCTCTCCTCCTTCTGAAAGCTTGCCTGATTGGCAAGCTGTCTCTCAGAGCTTATTTAATGCCTTCATGGCCCTTAGCCCTTCTATGCCTGCTTCCTGTTCGGCGCTGCCCCTCCAGTTATCAGTCCTAAGCCTCAGACTGAAGATCCTCTTCCTCTTGAAGCTGAAGACTCTTCAGTTTCCTCTTCAGAGAACTCTTTCCTATGCCTCTCAGATGCCTTCCCTTCTTTGGTGTGCCTCCCCCGAGGAGGATTCTGCTGAAGCAGACTCCTCAGCAAGAGGGCCTCATCTTTGAGTGAAGCTCTCTCTCGAATGAGAGAGTTTTATAAATGGGATTCCACTGAAATGTCTGAGGTTCAAAAGAGGTACAATGAACTCTTATATATGGACACCCCTTCACCTTCTACCATCCCTTCAGTCTTACCAGCTTTTTTTAGATGGCTTCAATGCAGCCTCTAAAAACCCTGAATCCGAACGACCAGCCCCTAGAAGGCCTGACAGGTTTTATAAGGTTGCAGAAGCAGCCAAACATCTTATTACATGCCCTGTGGCAGGCCTTGGCACTGTTTCAGTCTCAAGAAAAACACTTCTGGATCACAAAGTATCCAAATGGAAGCTCCAACAAAAAACAACAGAACAAAATGAAGCAGCCAATTTGGAATGAAATTTTCTTTACTAAATTCTTCTGGTACCTCGGCCTTCGCCTTCACATGGATTCCATGTGAAGGCGAAGGCCGAGGTACCAGAAGAATTTAGTAAAGAAAATTTCATTCCAGTTTGGCTGCTTCATTCACTGTTTCAGTGTCTGCAGACAATCCTTCCAGATTACTTACTTCCGCCTCTGTCCTTCCCACTAATAAGGACAGTACGACTATGGAACACATTGGCAAAAAGGTATACACCTTTGCCACTTGGGCTGTTAACTACCAGATGCACATGTCAAAGTATGCCCTGGCCCTTTTGACTCTGGTTTCTAAATTTGGCTACTCTCCCAGACTCACCTTCTAAGGCTCAGATATCTAACCTCATTTCCTTCTCTCAAATGAAAAGACACTCAATCAGAACGATCAGATTTTAATCCATTTAGACAGACTTTTGAGATAACACCTTAACTCTTGAAGCCATTACAACCTTTGCAAACATTAAGAAAAACCCCATTTGCACAATGGTAATAAATATTCCACTCACACTAAAGCATCTCAGGCTGGGAAAACAAAAGAAGCAAAATCCTGTAGACGTCACCACAGCAGAGAATGAGCAAGTTCCACTCTTTTGATGTCATAAGGTTGTTTTATTAAGAAGTAACAAATTTTTGTTTATGAGCAGATTCACTGAGAATGCTTTCTCTGTTGCTATGAAAGCTGGCAGATTGCTTGTGATTGTTAAATTTCTTTTAAAGATATTTACAGTTGAGTTTATATATATATATATATATATATATATATATATATATATATATATATATATCTATATATATATATATATATATATATATATATATATATATATCTATATGTATATTTTTTTTCCTCCCCAAGATACTTATCTACTAATAAGGCTTCGAGCTTTAAATAAATAGTTAACATGTGCAAGAAGGTATTAGAGATAACCCTGCAGCTGTGAAAGCAGGGGGAGTACCCCCTTTTTACTAACCTTGGCAACCAGTGGCGTTTGTAGGCGAGCTATTTTGCGGTTTGGTTTTTCCAATGCGATAGTTTACCTGAATAAGTCTCATTTTGAGTCATCTTTGCTATCTTTCTGCAGCCGCAAATGCGGGCAGACATTCTAACAAACTCAGTCGTTTTGCCAAAGAGCGTTTTAAAATAAGTCATCCTTTTCTTAATGAGTCTTTAGACTGAAATGGTCAGCAATATATTTTCACATGTGTTTTGTTACTTTTTTTTTTCTCCTTCTCAAACTGACATGAAAGCACACTCAGACTTTCATGTTGTAATACAATTTTAATAATAAAATAAACTTAATTTTAACTTGCAGGTTTATAAGTCTATATAGTGTTGTAATAAACAACTCTCTGAGCTGGATACATGTTTAGTTAACATACTTTGCAACTGAAGCATTTTTTTTATGTCTTTGGTTATTTTAACTTTATATATTTAGTTATATTTCCATTGGATACCAAGTTTCTATGCAGTTTAAAAAACATTGTGCTAAAACTTACTAAGTGTTTAGTTATGCAAGGTAAGAATGTAATTTAATATTTTAAGGTGTAAAGCTTGCCTTTATGAAACTACTGGAAGCTTTGCTTCAGCTCTATTGTATTTGCAGTAGATACTAAGGAGAACAGGATGAAACTATATCAAGTACTTAAGTTGTGACATGGCTATTAACTTTACTGACACAAGGATTCTTAGTGATTCTGACTATAGTATCAAACAGCAGTTCTAGTTTATGCAAATAAGTTTACTGATGCTACATTGTGGTTGGAAGTAAGAACCAAAGCGGGACATATGATTGGGTGGTATTGGCTATAGTGCCAAATAGCAGTTTCAATCTGTGCGAATAAGCTTACTAAGGCTGTATTGCGATTGGAAATAACCAATGTGAAGTTAGATTGGTTGTCAACAGAACAGTAACTCTGAACTCTAATTAGAACATAGAAGCATCATGATTGGATATAATACCATTAGTTAGACAAATGATTGGCTAACATCAAAGCACCAATTACAAGATCTTGTTCTCCTTAGCTCATGCAAATAAGTTCACTGATGCCAAATTGTGATTGGAAGTAAAAACCAAAGGAAAAAGGAAGTGACTAAAGCCTCATTATGATTTTTTTTCAGTGTTGTTTAAACCATTGCTGGTCTTTACATTGCACAATCTGAAGAAGGCAGTTTATGCCGAAAGCGCTCATCATGTTTTTTCTTTTATCAATAAAAGCTCATTTTCTTCTTAATCAAGTGGAACTTGCTCATTCTCTGCTGTGGTGACGTCTACAGGATTTTGCTTCTTGTTATATACACAATGGTGGTTGACGCCTGTCAAGTATTTGATAGAGTGAATATCACTTTCTTACTTCAGCTGTTACCTTATTTTTGGGTTCCCTAGCAAATTTATACAAATAATTAAAATATTGTATGAAAACTCTTGTACTAACCTATATATTAACAGAACTTTATCAAACAGAATAAAGATTAAAAGTGGGACGAGACAAAGATGCCCTTTATCCCCCTTCTTATTCAGTCTATACCTCAAACCAATGATCTTCGTGTTTCACTGTTGCAGTCATCACACTTGGGTTATCTGCCTGCAGGTAGCCCTCAGTGGACCCGAATACCAGAGACTTAGTATTTCTGCATCAATTGCTGTTGCTCCAGGTCTGACGGGTCATCGGGTGTATAAAAACAGGCAGCCGACACCATAACATCAGTCTTTCTTGACGAGGAGCCCGAAGTAGAAGCATTTTGCATGAGTGCCGGTCAGCCGCTACCTGTGTTTTTGTTTCCGAATTGAATTATCCTGAAGTGGGGATCCTTCTTGCTCTAACCAATGTCAGAAAAAGTTAATTATCTTGCCTGTGGAAAGCAAATACTACACAGAGATTTCCATTCTTACTGCGTTACCTGTTTAGACCCAGACCACGACTTACCTCGCTGTCGGTTTTGTGCCTTGTTCAAGTTCTTGAGAGGGGCAAAAAACGTAAGGCCACTAAAGAGAGTACCCACCCCAGCTTGGGACCTTAACTTTGTACTGGAAAAGGTCACACTTACCCCCCTTTTGAGCCTGCAGCATCAGCAGAGTTAAAATTCCTCTCTTGGAAAACAGCATTGTTCCTGGCCATCACTTCAGCAAGAAGAGTGTCTGAGCTACAAGCACTTATGGCCATGGAACCCTTCGTTATTTTTCATACTGACAGGGTCTCCCTCAGGACTAATCCTTCCTTTATGCCTAAAGTGGTGTCCAGTGTGGCTCTCAACCAATCTATCCATTTGCCAGCCTTCTTCCCTAATCATCAAAATAAAGGGGAAAGGATCCTGCACTCCTTGGACGTGCACAGACAGCTCAGATTCTACCTGGATAGGACTAAGCCCTTCAGGAAATCTGACCAGTTATTACTCAGCTTTGCACCAGGGGCAGAGGGCAAGGCCATTTCAAAACAGTTTCCAAATGGATAGCACACTGTATCCATTTCTGCTACAAACAGCATGGGAAACCAACCCCTCAGGGGGTCAAAAGACATTCCAGTAGGGCAACTTCTACCTGTACAGCATTCCTCAGGGGAGTCCCTACCAGGGATATTCTGGAGGCTGCTACCTGGAGTTCTGTACACACACTCACCAAGCATTGCTACCTGCCTATATTTTCAAAATCCAGGGCGAGTTTTGCAACTGCAGTCCTGCAGGCCATACTAGCCAGCCCAAACTTTTCTTGAGTGGCTCCACCCTTTCTACAGCTTTGGGAATCAACACAAGTGTGATGACTGCAACAGTGAAACACGAAGAACATAGTACAGTTGTGTACACTTATCCTAAATGTAGATGTTCGAGTGTATTCACTGTTGCAGTCCTGGTTTCCCTCCCTCCAGTCCCCTTCTCTCTCTGTCTCTCTCCTCTATGTGTATATTACTCACCCTTTGCTGGGGTATTTGTATTGATATTTAGTTTTTACTGCTGGTGATTTTTTCACCATAGCTTAGCTCCCTATTGGGGGTCTCCTGACATTTGGGGCAAGAAAAACTGATGCAATGCTGTTGGCTGCCTGTTTTTATATCCCTGACGTCCGACCTGGAGCGACAGCAGCTGACTCAGAAATACTAAGTCTCTGGTATTCAGGCCGACTGAGGGCTATCTACAGGCAGATAAACTCAAGTGTGATGACTGCAACAGTGAATGCACTCTAACATCTACATTTATGGTAAGTGTATACAACTGTACTTTCTTTCCATGTTAGGGACTTCCTCTCAAGTCATTCATCTTTCTGTTAAATATAGATATGATACAGCAAATGCCCCTTCTAGGGCTGCTGTTTTTGGGTTTATTAATGAGGTTTTCTTAGCTTAAGCATCAACTTCTACCTGAAGATATTAAAACTGAGTTGATAGATGCTCCTCTAGATTCTAGACTTTTGTTTGGGGAAGTTGCTGCTGGTTTGTCTCTTCAGGATAAGGGTGACACCTTGCAGGAGCTTTAAACATGTGTTTTTCTCCTGTTCCTAGATTTCAGAGAAATTACCCTGCTAAGCCTGTCTTTGTTCGTAGGCAATCCTGCCCTTTTACTAAAGGTGGGAAGGTTGACAAATGGGCTCCTCCTGCTAAGACTACTCAGTTTTCAGGGATTCTGCAGCCTTCCTTTCCAGACAAAACCAGGTGCTTTGTGGCTGTCTGTGTCATCCCAGTCACATTCTCCTTTCTCTTCCTGTTTGGCTTTGTGTCACTGTGGATTCTTGGGTTCTCTCGATCATTTGTCAGGGGTACTTCATGGTGTAGAAATCCCTTCCTCCTTTTTATGGGCATTCCTCCGCCTCCTAGGGAACAATATCCCTTTTTCCCAGAGATTCTTCAAAGTCTCTTGACTCAGGGTACTATTCAAGAGCTGCCTGTGTCCCAAAGAGGGAAAGGATTCTACTGCAGACTGTTTCTATTGCCCAGAAAACAGGGAAGTTGGAGACCTATTCTGGACCTCTCTCACCTAAACAGTTTTCTAAAAGTGCCTTCCTTTTGGATGTCCCTTCAGGTTCTGTTTCCTGTTTTGCTCCCTTAGATCTATATGGTGTCTCTTGATTTCAAGGATGCTTATCTCCATATTCCAGGACCCCACCTAGTCTTCCTTCCCTTTATATACCCTCAAAAGTACCATAGTTAGTACCTCATTACACCTCTCTCTCCAATGTGTCTACTATGCATTTGCATAAGATTTTACAAACAAAAAAATATTTTTGTTGACCTATTGAACTATATCAATGTACAATTGTTACTAAACTTCTTTTTAATGCAACTTTAACTTTATGCATGTAACCCAACATATGTGAATCTTTTTGCTAAAACTGCTATTATATCAATATTGTTTAAAATTGTACTTGTTTAAAAATGTACTACTGGAGCTTTTCTCCTCGGGTCTCCACTGAAAATGGGCCACAAGCCCAGTTGGACAAACCCGGTTAACAAATGTCAATAAATAATTATTCTGATCCGTCCTCTTTTTTTCAGGGAGTTTTTGCATTTCTCTGCTTCCTGGCATCTTCAGTTCACTACTTTGCCCTTTGGCCTTTCTACTGCTCCACTGGTGTTCACTAAATGCCTTGCTCCTGTGGTTGTTTTTTTGCAGGCTTCGAGGGATCCAAATATTTCCTTACTTAGACGACCTGTTGATTCAGGCATCCTGTCCAGAGACCTTTTTGCAAAAATCTTCATTTTTGCCGTTTCCCTTTTTCAGAGACTGGGGTTCACTATAAATTTCAAAAAATTTTCTCTTGACTCCTTCTCAGGATCACATTTTTTCTGGGTTGCAAGATTCAAATGGTGCCAACACTTGCATCACAGCCCCCTCAAACTCTTCTTCCACTGTCTTCCATTACCACCAGGGAGTTTTTGAGAGCTCTGAGTTTCATGGCATCCACCATTCCGATGCTCCGTCTGGCCAAACTTCACATGAGAAGGTTTCAGTGGTTTCTGTCCGTGTTGCTCCAACATGCACATCTTCTAGACATTGTAGTTCCTTTTCTTTTTTGTCTCATACAGGAACTGCACTGGTAGAATCAACGATTGTCTCTGAGTCCAGGTATTCCTTTTCATCACCCAGTTCCCTCTGAGGCGCTCTGGAATTGTTCACAGATGCTTTGACATGGGATGGGGGACAACATTTGGTCCCTGAGGGTACAGTGGGTGTGGTTGCCTTGTCAGCAGAAGGAGCACATTTGTCAGAGATGAGAACTCTTCTGCTAGCTCTTCAGGCCTTTCATCCTCTTCTCTCCAGGACCTCTCAAGGTTTTCGCAGACAATACCACAGTGATGTGGTATATCAACAAATGGGGAGGAACGAGATCTTATCTTCGTTGCTGGGTTACACTTCTGGTATAGGATCTTGCTGTCAAGTATCAAGTGACTTTTCAGCAGTTTATATCCCTTCCAGTCAAAATGCTGTGGCAGACACTCGGAGCAGGTCCTTGACTCAGTCCCACAAATGGATGCTTCACAGCGACAATGTTTCTGGACATTATCCACCATTGGGGTACTCCTCAAGGGAGATATTTTGCCTCCCCCTCTGAACAGACAACTTCCTCTATTTTGTGCCAATCCCAGGTCCTCTGGTATGGAAGGTGGATGCCCTCTCATTTTCTTGGAAGGGCATGTTTGTTTATGCATTCTTTCCCCTTCTCATTCCAAAAGTCATGTTCAGAATTCAACAGGATGCTCACAAAATCTTGTTGGTGACTCCCTTTTGTCCACAACAGAACTTGTTCCCTCTACTTCTGCATCTAGCCAAGGGCAATTATCATAAGTTGCTTCACAAGGTGGATCTAATCACACAAGACAAGGTATCTCTCATCCATCCTCACCTGTCCATGCTTCATCGGACACTGTGGGTGATATTTTGATTCCTCATAGACACCTGTTTTCATAGGGTGTACTGCAAGTCCTGCAGGAAGCCAGGAAACCTACTACTAGGAAATCCTACTTATCCAGATAGAGGAGATTTTCTATTTGGTGATTCTCTCACAACCTGGACCCACTTACTGTGATGGTTCCTTTGATTCTCTCATTTGTTTGAGTTGCTCATTGCTGATTTGGCCTATTCTATTAAGGCCCACTTATCAGCTATCTCTGTTTGTTTGCCTTTTTTCTCCTCCTCTAGCTTCTATATTTGAGGTGAAACAATTTCTTAAAGGTGTCCTTAATATCAGACCTCACAGGAAACCTTTTCCTCCTCCCTGGGATCTTAAATTTGTTTTGGAGAATTTGACTCGGGCTCCTTTTGAGCTTGCTGTTTCAGCCTCCTTCCATCTTTGTTTCTAGAAGATTGTTCTTTTCTTACCTCTTACTTTTGCTTGATGGGTGTCTGATTTGCAGGCCCTTATGGCTTGTCCTCCTTTTTGATCTTTCATGAGAACTTTGTCTCCTTGTGCACTAACCCTTCTTTTGTGCCAAAGGTGGTTAATGAGCTTTCACTTAACCAGTCTAGCAATTTGCATACTACTTCTGCAAGATGACAGAGAGTGCTGCATACTTTAGCTGTGCATAGGCAACTCGGGGTTTATTTGGGTAAGACTAAGGCTGTTAGAAAATCTGATGAGTTATTTCTTTTCATCGTAGATCTTTGGGACGTGCTCTACAAGCAAACTCTTTCTTCCTGGGTTTCTAAGGCTATTTCATTTTGTTGCTCTTTTCATGGTAAGAGCCTTTCTTCTTCAGTTAAAGCTCATTCATCTAGAGCTGTGACTTCTTCTGGTTCTTTTTTCAAGGAGCTTGGATACTAACTCTATTCTTGAAGGAGCTAGCTGGACTTCTGTACATACCTTTACGAAGCACTACAAGTTGGTTGGCATCTCTAGAACTGGTTTTGCTAATGCCAGTCTTCATAGCTTTTTAGGGGAATCTCCTGCTCCTTCCCCTCACCAATTTCCTCTTTAACTTTGGCACTCTCCCATATGGTAAAGAATGCTGCAGCACTGAAGGTAAGGACATAGTACAGTTGTGTAAAATCTTACCACAAAGGTAGATGCCCTTGCCTTCACTGCTGCAGTATTCTCTCCCTCCCACCACCCCCCTAGATGCCCTTCAAGAATGCAACTGCAGTCATAACATATGGGTTGTCCTGCCTCAGGCAGCCCTCGGTCGGCCGAATTCCAAAGTCTGGGTCCGGCGTCGGCTGGTGTCGCCTCCTCTCCGACGTCACAACGGCTGGAGTATAAAGGCATTGGCCGACGCCATCTTCTTCAGTCTTTCTTGCCGCGCGGTGCCCGAAGCAGAAGCAGTTCGCAAGTGCCGGTCGGTCAGCTCCTGTGTTTTCAGTACCGAAGTCATCTAAAAGCTAAGTAACCCCATTGGGGAACATTTTTTCTTGCCTCAGCCGATGTCAGAACAAATTGAGAAAGTTAATAATTGTTTGTCTTGTGGTAAACAAATACCTCATAAGGACTTCCATTCTTACTGTCTTCCTTGCCTGGGCCCAGACCACGACGTCTCGGCCTGTGCTGCCTGTGCTTGCTTTAATAAGCGCACTCTCAGGCGCCGGGCAGAATTTGCTGAAGACTTTTTTGGCGAATCCTTCGCATATACCATGCCGTTGGATCTACCGACAGCTCAATCGTCCAAAAAACGGAAGGACCGGGACCGGCATCCTCGGCCCGCGTCCTCTACCGATACTACTCCTAGACCCTCCGCTAGTGCTTCGGTCCCTGCGGAAGCGGTAATTCAGCCGCTCCAGGCCGAAGACACAGCGTTAACTAGTCCTTCGGTCCCGGAGACCTCTCTGGTGCCGGTTGTTGATTTTCCTCCGGATACCGAAGTTCTTGATTTACCCGACACCATTCCGGTGGACAAGGTCACTCCTGCATGTGGGGCTGCTAGGCCTCCTGTATCTATGTCCATCAAGGCCTTTGCACGTGCTAAGGCCGCCAGCCAGGCCAAGGCCCATCCTAAACCTGCTGTCCATGCCCCCCTCTTCTGATAAACAGATTATGTCTCTTGCTGCAGACCTTATTTCCCTTATCAGGGGGTCTCATCCTCACCCAGACAGAGGTTCTCAGCCTCCTGCAGAGAAAAGGCCTAGAACTGAGCAGACTGAAAACCTCTCTTCAGATGAGGCCTCTGGGGATTCTGAGCATTCAGGTATTCAAGAAGAATCCTTTCAGGCCTATGAGGACTCTGATGCTGAGGAATCAATTCCCTCTGCCTCTCCTCCAGAGGATTTATCTTTTGGTGAAGTTCTGCACTCAATGAGGGAACATTTCCGATGGCAGGGTCAGGAATTCTCCGATTCCAGGAAAGGCTCCGTACCTTCCTAAAGCTTCCCCAGCACAGACCTTTAGCTATTCCTCCTGTGATGGATGTTTTGGATGATGTTTTCTCCGATTCCAGTGCTAACCCTGACTCTCTCCCCCCTGCTCCTGTCAAGCCAGACAGATATTACAGAGTCCCTGACACTCACAAACATCTCTTTAAGGCCCACACCGTGGATTTAGAAACTATTTCACAGGGTCCCAAGGGAGTGGCTACCTCCACTGCCAAGAATCCTTTGCCAGCGGATAGGGAAGCTAGGTCTATGGAGAGATGGGGTAAAAAAGTTTATAGCTCTACCACCCTAGCCATGAGGTCACTTAATTGCCTTTTTCATATGTTTCAGTACCAGGATTTTTTACTGGATGATTTACAGAAAAAGTTAGCCTCTCCTGAGCCTATTGATAGAAAGGCATTGCAGGATCACATACATAACACTCAGCAGGTTAACAATCATTTTCTTCAGTGTGGTTATGATGCATTGGAGGCTTCATGTAGGGCAGCCATGACTGGGGCTGTGATACATAGACATGCTTGGTTAAAAGATCAGCCACTGCCAGACCATGTCCAAGTAAAGTTACTTGATGCACCTCTGGAGAAACAGAAGCTTTTTGGTGCTAATGCACAAGATGTGTTGAAGTCCATTGAGGAAAAAGCTAAGTCAGTACAGACAGTCAAGGATTTCCTCCAGGTTCAGCCACCCAGATTCAGTAGAAACTGGCCTTCAAAGAATTGGTCCTTCCCAGACTCGGACAAGTTTCAAAGGGGAAAGAACAGGCGTGGCCGAGGCCAATACCGAAGCTCCTACAGGGGCCGCCAATGGCAACCTACAAATCAAAGAAGTGCTGCAGCCAGCCCAGCTGCAGCACAAGGACAATCACAATGACTTGACTTTCATACCGCCTACAAGGGCTCAGAGAGAAGCACCCTTGGGCGGAAAATTATCCTTATTCTCAAAAAACTTACATATTTTATCCAAGGACAACTGGATTCTAGATTTAATAGACAAGGGTTACAGATTCCACTTCCATACTTTACCTACAAGACAAGGCATGCCAAACCTGCCACTCCATCAAAGGGCAGAGGCACTCATTCAAATTTCAAAGCTATTAAGTATAAAAGCAGTAGAAAAGGTACCTCCTCAGGAACAAGGCCAGGGATTTTATTCAAGACTGTTCCTTGTTCCAAGAAAGGAAAACAAATGGAGGCCTATGCTGGACTTGTCTACTCTAAATACCTTTCTCATTGTGCCAAAGTTCAGATTGCTGATGTTACAGCAACTCCTTCCCATGCTGGGCAAGGGGTCTTGGCTGGTCACTCTGGACCTCAAGGAGGCATACCTGCATGTCCCAATCAGACAAAGCTGCAGAAGATACCTCAGATTTCTTGCAGGAACAGAGCATTATCAATTCTCAGCATTGCCGTTTGGCTTATCTACTGCGCCCAGAGTGTTCACGAAATGCCTGGCATCAGTAGTGGCACACTGCAGACTCCAGGGGATTCAAATATACCCCTACCTGGACGACTGCCTCATACAAGCAGACAACAAACTTTAACAAAAAACTTGGACTATGTCATGCAAATACTACAGGCCTTAGGATACACAGTCAACATTCAGAAATCAAGACTACGGCCATCCCAACAGATTATCTTCCTAGGGGCCAAACTGGACACGCAAACACAAATGGCCTACCTCACAGAGGAAAAACAACAGCAGTTACCTGAGTACTTCAAAGGCTTAGCACAGCTCTCCCAGCTGACTGCAAGGAAACTCCTGCAGGCCCTGGGATTCATGGCATCATGCATTCTTCTGATACCTTTGGCAAGACTTCATATGAGAAAGCTGCAATGGTATTTGAAAAGCTTATGGTCCCAACACAGCCAAAGCCTAGAGGACGTAATCCCACTTATTCCATGTCTGCAAAAAGAATTCTTGTGGTGGGCTCAAGCAAGTCAATCAAACAAAGGCATGTCTTTCAACAGACCTCAAGCAGGTCAAATAATTACAACAGACGCCTCAGATAATGGATGGGGGGCGCACATGGAGGGCAGATGCGTTCAAGGTCAATGGACACCAAAGGAAAGACATCTGCACATAAACCAAAAAGAGATGTTGGCAGTGATACATGCAATCGAGAGTTTCGAAAAATCACTGCAACAAGGGCATTTACTAATAAGGACAGACAACACCACTGTCATGTGGTATATAAACAAGCAGGGAGGGACTCATTCATACCCCCTCTGCAGACTAACAGTGATTCTCTGGGAAAAAGCACTGAGTCTGAAGATACAACTGCAATCCCAGTTTGTGCCAGGCAAGGACAATGTACTGGCGGACAAGCTGAGCAGAAATTTCTTGGATCCGCACGAATGGATGCTGCACCCCCACATTTTCTCACAAATAACAAAGACATGGGGAAGACCGGACATAGATCTCTTTGCGTCTCACACGAATCATCACCTGGAAAAGTTCTGTACCAGGACCCACCATCCTCTAGCCTGGACAACGGATGCTCTCTCCTTCAGCTGGAATTCCCTAAAAATGTATGCATTCCCTCTTCTGCCACTGTTGACCAAGGTGATCCTGAAGGTCAAAGCAGAACAACCAACAGGCATTTTGATAGCTCCAGACTGGCCAAAGCAACACTGGTACCCATTGCTGCTGAGCATAACTCGGACCAAACCGTGGCCTCTGCCCCTATGGTCCCTGCTCCTAACACAACACAACTACAGGACTGTTCACCAAAACCTGAAAACATTACATCTGACAGCCTGGCGGTTACCTTAACTCCTTCCGCTTCCACTCTTTCCAAGGCAGTTCAGGACATCTTATTGGAAGCACGCAGACCTTCCACCAGAAAAACCTATTCAGCCAAGTGGAAGAGATTCAGCATCTGGGCTGCCAACAAGAGTCAGGATACAACAGTACTGAGTATACCTCAGATATTGGAATACTTGGCAGAAATGTTTCACTCTGGACTCTCATATTCTTCCATAAAGATTCATGCCTCAGCAATCTCAGCAAGATACAATTGTGATCCACCAGTGTTCTCACATCCTTTGCTAAGACAGTTCCTAAGAGGAATAAAGAATATCAAGCCTCCCAGAAAACAACCAATTCCTGCATGGGACCTCAATTTTGTATTGGAAAAATTAACTCTTCCTCCCTTTGAGCCAGCAGCAACCTCAGAGATACAATTTCTGTCATGGAAAACGCTTTTTCTATTGGCAGTCGCATCAGCAAGAAGAGTCTCGGAGTTACAGGCACTCATGGCAGTACCTCCTTTCCTCATTTTTCATCAGGACAGAGTCTCTCTAAGAACAAATCCTTCTTTCATGCCAAAGGTAATTTCCAGGGTGTCTCTAAATCAAGCTATTCACCTTCCTACTTTCTTCCCCAATCCTCAAAATAGAGGGGAAAGACTGCTATATACCTTGGACATACACAGGCAACTACGCTACTACTTGGACAGAACTAAGGCCACCAGAAAGTCTGACCAGCTGTTTGTAGCCTATGCTGCTGGAAAACAGGGAAAAGCAATCTCCAAGCAAACAGTTTCAAAATGGATTGGGCACCGCATCAGATTCTGCTATTCTTACCATGGAAAAAGTGTGCCAGCCAATATTAGGCCACATTCCACCAGAGCTATAGCCACATCCACAGCTTTCCTCAGAGGAGTGGCTACAAAGGACATTCTAGAGGCTGCTACATGGAGCTCCGTGCATACATTTACCAAACACTACAACCTGCCTTTATACTCCAGATCCCGAACAGGCTTTGCTTCGGCAGTCCTGCAGGGCATTTTAGCTACACCATCCTTTTCTTAGCTCCATCCACCCCCAGCTTGGCTATGGTATTCAACCCATATGTTATGACTGCAGTTGCATTCTTGAAGGACATAGTACAGTTTTGTACCTACCATAAATGTAGATGTCCGATAGATATGCAACTGCAGTCGGATTTTCCCTCCCTCCTTCCCCTCTTATCCTTCTTTATGGGTCCATTCCCCCTATTCCTATTAGCTGGGGGTATCTCCTATGGTGTATCTGTTTATTACTGTTGTGCATGTCTGGAATTGTTTATCCATTCATCAAATTTAGCCTTCCTAGGAGGGCACCTGGCATCTGGGGCAAGAAACACTGAAGAAGATGGCGTCGGCCGATGCCTTTATACTCCAGCCGTTGTGACGTCAGAGAGGAGGTGACACCAGCCGACGCCGGACCCAGACTTTGGAATTCGGCCGACCGAGGGCTGCCTGAGGCAGGACAACCCATATGTTATGACTGCATTTGCATATCTATCGGACATCTACATTTATGGTAGGTACAAAACTGTACTTTTCTTGCCTTCCTGGATGTACAGATTACCTCTTAGGTTCCTTGAACTGGTGGTCCTACTGGGGCAATCATTTCTGTTTATGGTAGGCCTGAATGTCACCTTTATGCCCTATAGTACGCAAGAAGCATTTGGGTGACATTCGGCGTACCTTTTAAATAAGCAACTAGTAGTCTTTGGTGGACTGTTCGGACGATTGGGCTTCTGTGGTAGGGAATCCTATTTGGTGAAGAATACTGCAGCAGTGAAGGCAAGGACATTTACCGTTCTGGTAAAATTTTACACAAGTGTACTTTGTGAGGTATGTACATCCGTATGTCACCTTTATGCCCTACACCTTCCATGGGGAACATAGGAATGACGTACAATATCTATAAATTCCAGAGGCTTTGGTATACTGGCCAGATGATAAGCTGTCCTTGGCAGGAGATCTCTGTTTATATAAAGAATATTGCAACACTGAAGAGAAGAACATCTGCTGTTACGGTAAGATTTTACACACACTGCTTTATGGTAGGTATATAACTTTAGTTTTTTTCTAGCTCTCGTTTTAATTGTTTTGCTTTTTGTCACTTCTCTTCTGAATGGTTTGTATGCCACAAACTGGTCCCTTGAGAAGTTTTTGCTGTACTTAATGTCAAATAATTTTTCTTTCTGTATAGTAATCATTGGTTAATTAGTAACCTTGCATTTTTTTCTCCATCTCTTTCTCAGGGCAGATGTTGTACTCTGTCTCAGTACCACAGTCCGGAATGACACACTTCAAGAAGTCACTCACAGAGTTTCAGTGAAATGTCGTAAACAGCTCCGTGTGGAAGAGCTGGAAATGGTAATGAGGCATTTTTATTCTGTAATTTCAGTGAAATGTCTTGCAGTTAGTGTAGGTGGCTAAGACTGTGTGCTGTTAATGAGCTACTTCCTTTGTTAAAAGGTTTGTTTCCTCATGCCTTTATTTTACTGTGTGACCTTGAGTAAGTCATTTAACTGGACTGTGGTTTGGGGCAATTGTTAATTTGGGCTAAGCTCCTTAATGGCCTCCTGGACCGCATGTCTACTAACTGAGCCTTAATGGTCTGTTAAGAGGGTTCAAGGGAAAAAAACTCTCTTGGAGTGATTCTAGGGTAGTTTTATGGTAGCAGTTGATTGCTTTGCTTCTGTATATGACACATTTGTTGACAGCTGCATTCAAGAAGTGCAAAATGGAATTGTTTCCAGGAAAATGCTTCCCGGCTTTTAAGTCTTAAGATTTTTTTTTTCTATAACATTCATATTGTGGCCTTGGAGAAGAAGAGTGTAGTCAGGTATTTGTCATTGCTTAAGATCTGAGGTGTTAGTCATTCAGATACTGACACCACCATCCCTCACATTGCTGAAAGAATAAGATATACTGCTCTGCAAGTTCGAGTGAAGTGAAAACAGCTGAAGCAGTCCATGTTGGTTTGTTTTGTTGAAGTATCTCAGTACCATAAGCACAGGTAGAAAAAGTAAGTTTAGAGTGAGTTACTAGTCAGAAGATGGAATGGTGAAGCATTTATTTTGCAAGCAGATAACCCAAATGTAATGACTGAAACAGTGAAACACGAAGAGCATCATCACCTACATCATCATAACTAAACTTAACGCTGTGTCTGGCAATCTGATTGACCTGCCAAAGTAAACTCTGCATCTGCTGCTTAAAGGCAGCAGTTGGGGATCCAAGATAACTTTGTTCAGTGAGGCCAGGACAGAGATCAAATACTTAAGTCATTTGAGTCTGGTAATTAACTGACCAAAAAAACAAGGGTAGCAGAGGTGTAAACCTTTTTTCCTCATCTATCCATAGCCATACGAGTTTTATATGTAGGAAGGGTATCAATACTGGGCAGCAGCTTAGAGGGCATATATGAATAGACAGAAACTGCTGAAGGGTCTACCATTAGATTTTTATATAGATTTTTAAGTCACCAGGGACTTTGTAAAATTGATCTGCTCTGCTCTTTTGGGAGCTGGAGAACAAAGAACCAGGTGCAGAAGATGTGAACTAAAAAGCATCCTGGAAAGACTTAGGACGGTCTGGAGAAAGGGCAGGGGTACTCATCTACTAGAGGAAGTAATACCTCTTCTGTACATCAAACAACTGAGCAGATGGCCATTCAAAGTGTTTCATCATGTTCTGTGTAGTCTCTCCAAAGGAAGCTTCCTCTATAGATGAATTAGGTGAGAGGGAGTCCCATTAGTCAGGAGACTTGTTCTGGGGCATGCGTCATACAGGAACAATCCAGAGAATGGCCTAAGTCCTCATTTGAAGAGGAGGAAACTAGGGTGGGTTTTATGGGAGCAGGTTGTGATAAGAGATTCCAGGAGGAGGGAAGTTTTAAAGACATAACTGCTTTAAACGAATCCTGTGAAAAGTCTATCCACTCTTTCTCCCTAGCTGATAAGGAGATGCCATATGCTTACTCTGCTGTTTTTTTATTTTCTAGCTGTGATGTGTGCCTGGATAAGGTGTGGAGGTTCAGAACACTGTCGGATCACTGTTAGAGAGCCTGGGATCTCTTCTCTAATTAAAATTTGTGACGTGCTGTGCAGTCCTTCTGAAAAAAATTAGGCACTGTTCCTCTGATATATCAGCAGTCTGCAAGGCCTCAGCAGCCATACCGGCCTCCAGTGGGATGTTGCTAGCAGGCAAATGAGAAGTCTGATATACTGCAGCTCTGTAACCACAGTGGGTATATTAGAGTCTGAAACACTGGACTGCTGACCCACTCGAGGCGCCTCAAGCTTTTTCTTTGGTAGTAGATAAGTAAGAAAATGTGGAGTCAGCCATCTTGGATTGGGCCAGTTGTTTAAGATGCTAGGTTTTGAGGAAGGTGTTAAAAGTAGAAAGCTTAGACCTATGAGCTTGTGGAATGAATAGGAACATAGACCAGGACTTTCTTATGTTCTGGGTCTAGACAAAAAAGACACTTTGTATTCAAGTCCTTGTATAGAATATGCCTACCACACTTGCTTCCTGTAGCAGACATCTACAGCTTCCAAGCAATAAAACACAAGATAAAAAGGAAGGTTCTTCAATAAGGTACTTAACTAGATGAAATAAATGAAGCAAAGGTACCATTGATCAAACGGAGAACAGTCCGGATGCATGACCTGCATTCAGGCTGGTGGCAAGACAGTATGAGAGTTTATGCTTGTACATCCGTCTTTATACCCAAATGCATATGAGCAGAGGTCATGCTTCGGACGTATAACTAGGGAAGGTAAAGCTTTGGTACCCTGGCTGGACATCAGCTCTGGCAATCCATTTGTCAGGAATACAACAACAGTGATTTCAGTCAGGCCATCATAAGTTAAGAAAAATATGTAGTGGCTAAAGGAAAAATTATTTCATTAATTCTACAAAGCCTCGGCTCTGAATGCACAAGAAAAACATAGAATACTGGAAAGCAATCAATCTCAGGCACTATTGCATCAGCAATATGCATTCTAAAATACAAAGAGAGCACTGCATTTCAAAAATGCTCACTGTCTGAAGCCTATAACTTAGAACATGAAATCATTCTCTTCAGCAGTGTGAATACTGGAGTTGGGCAAAATCTGAAACTTTTGCAAATCTTCCTAGAATAATTTCAAGCATCTTCTTTCATTTTATGACCTCAAGACCTTTTCCAATACCTTACTTCCTTAGGACTGAAAAGTAGGTATTGGAAGCTCTAAGACAGATTTACATATTTATTTTTATAACCTGTCCACTACTGATCCCAAATTCCACACATCAATGAGGAAAGGTCATACCTCAAAGCACCTGCGCCACTGTGGACTAATGAGGCTTGCCTAATACTATCCACAGAACCTTAACCAAAAGCTTGCCATCTGAGTGCATAAACTATTACTCCCCAGGAGAGGGCTACTAACTAGCTGCTCAAATTCCACCCCCTAAGTGACTGATTCTCTGGCAATCAGACTTCTACTAAGAGATCAGAGGTCAGTGGTATGAGAGATTTGAGCTCTCCTACTTTTCAAGCTTAGATGGCTTGTGATCCGTTTTAATTCGGTATCCCCCAGTCTGCAACCAAGTTCTTTCAAAAGGAATGATCATATTCAACCACTGTCAACAAATGAAATCTCAAAGATCATGCATTCAAATTCAATTAGGTACCACTCCTGTGGGGAACAGGGACATTGACTAATGCACATAAAGAAGCTGGCATACCTCTTCTATTTATTGAGCTATCCTGTCAAGCCTCAACTACTTGTTACTCAGCCAGCCTGATTATCAAAGTCTTGGGTCCTGCGTCGGTTGCTGTCTCATCTTCCATGACGTCAGGTAGTCAGGGGTATAAAGCATGCAGCCGACACCATTACATCAGTCTTTCTTGCTGTGTGGTGCCCGAAGCAGTTTGCAAGTGCTGGTCAGCCGACTCCTGAAATTTTCATTTTAGAGTTTCAGAACCAAAGTCTTCAAAAAAGCTAAGTACCCTGTTGGGGATCCTTTTTCTTGTTCTAAACCAATGTCAGTAAAAGTTAACAATTGTATTTCTTGTTGAGAGCAAATACCTCATAAAGATTTTAATTCGTACAGCAGTCCTTGCTTAGGGCGAGACCACGACGTCCCTCACTGTCGGTTTTGTGCCTTATTCAATCCTCAAACTATTCGTCATAGATTCATTTTTGCATCAGACTACTTCGGTAGTCTGTTTAATTATGAAGAAATGGCTTCGGTAAGCCATCCGACTACCGACATTCCAAAAAAATGTAAAGATAAAGACAGACACAGACCGCATAGGTCCAAAGCTGCCGACGACACCAATGAGATGCTTTCGCAGCCCCTGATACCCACTACTTCAGATTCACAGGCCTCTACTGAGACCCATTTGGAGTCCAGTATGTCGCGAGATGCCTCTTCGACTATGGAACCTGTGGATGTCTCTACCTTGGATGGGTCCAGTGCCGCTGTGCAGGCACCGGCTTCTGAGGGTGTATTCAGGCCTACTGAATTGCATATCAAACAGACGCCTTCTTCTTCAAGGCCGAAAACTCTATCCATGCCTAGAAAATAGATGTCCAAAACCGCATGGTCAGGCCCATATGCCTAAAAAAACAAATGATAAGAATGGCTGAAGACCTTATTACTCTAATTAGGGGAAGCCAGTCTTCTCCCTCTAAGAGACCTAGAACTGATTTTCCTTCTGATTCTTCTGATCAGGATTCTGAAATTTCTATTTATTCTGATGACCAGGATTTGCCCTTACTTACCTATGAGGATTCTGGTGCAGAGGACTCTATACCCTCTGCTTCCCCTCCAGAAGGTTTTTCTTTTGGTGAAACTTTGCACACTCTTAGGGAGCATTGCCGCTGGGAAAGCCAGGATTACGCTCCAAAAAGAGGCTTAGGGAATTCTTACTCCTACCTCAACAGAGGCCTTTTGCTATCCCTCCTGTACTGGACATTGTAGATGATGCCTTCTTGGAATCTAGCCTGACCTTAGACACTCTACCTCCAGCTCCCAGGAAACCTGACTCTCACAAGTTCCTCTTTAAGAATCCCACTGTGGACCCAGAGACCTTTTCACAGGGAACCAAAGGCATTAAGGCTACTACTGCCAAAAACCCTACCCCGTTTGATAGAGACTCCAGGGCCCTGGACAGATGGGGTAAGAAGGTATAGGTATACACTTCTGCTACTTTGGCTATTATGGCCTTAAACTGCCAGTTTCATATGTTAAAGTATCCGCAGCATATTATTGGATTACTTAAACAGAAAATTATGTTGATTCCTGACTCTGCTGAAAATAAAGAATTACAGGATTTAATGCATTCTGCTGAAGAAGTTGGAGGCATCTTGCAGGACTGCTATCACTGGGTCTGTTCTTAGAAGGCATGCTTGGCTTAAGGAGCAAACATTGCCAGATCATGTTAAAGCTAAATTACTGGATGCTCCCTTAAACCAAGACCACCTCTTTGGCAACAAAGCAGTAGTACTTAAAAAGATGGAGGAAAAAGCTAAATCTATGCAAACTGTTAAAGATTTCCTGCAAGTACCGCCTCCCAGATTTAGTAGGCATTGGCCTTCAAAGAATTGGTCCTTTCCTGTCTCTCCCAGGCCTTCTCAGTCCAAACCCAGGAACAGCAGACCACCTAGGCTATAGTCTCAAGGTACTCACAGGCCTAAGCAGTGGGGGGGGCTCCCACTTCCAAAGCTGGAACTAGTAAGACACTCCCTATGGTAAACTGTCACAATGATGTAAACTTAAACCTTCCAATCCCTGATCAACTGACTGCTCCTTTAGGGGGAAAGATCGCCCTGCTTGCAAAAACCTGGGAACTCATTACGCAAGACAAATTGGTTTTAAATATAGTTTCCCAAGGATACAGATTCCACTTCCACACCTTACCAACCCCAAATGGTTGGCCAGACCTACCCCCAAATCAGTGGGCAGAGGCTCAACAGCAGGTTCTCTCTCTTCTAAGTATCAGGGCTATTTAACCTGTCCCAGAAAAGGAATGGGGACAAGGTTTTTACTCTAGACTTTTCTTGGTACCCAGAAAAGACGACAACTGGCATCCTATCCTGGACCTGTGTATCCTAAACACCTTTTTGGTAATCCCAAAATTCAAAATGCTAACTCTTCATCTGCTTCCCATGCTAGGCAAAAATGCCTGGTTGGCAACATTGGACTTAAAGGAAGCTTACCTGCACATCCCAGTAAGGAAACCTTGCAGAAAATACCTACGCTTCAGAGCAGGCTAAATGCACCATCAGTTCTCTGCACTGCCCTTTGGCTTATCTACTGTGCCCAGGGTATTCACAAAGTGCCTAGTTCCAGTCATTGCATTCTGCAGGCAAAGAAATATTCAAATCTACCCATACCTGGACGATTGTCTAATTCAGGCAGAAAGCCAGGACAATACTATTAAATCATTTGGCATTTGTAAAGAAACTGCTAACCTCACTGGGGTACACCATAAACGAAAAGAAATCCCACCTAGTACCCTGTCAACAAATTGTATTCCTAGGAGCAAGCTTGAATACAACTTCCCAGATGGCCTTCCTCACACCTGAGAAACAAGTTTGACAGTCTACTTCAAACTACTGGCCACAAAGACCCAGCCATCTGCAAGGAAAATACTGCAAGCCCCTAGGGTTCATGGTCTCTTGCATCCTACTAATTCCATATGAGGAAACTACAATGGTATCTAAAAAGCCTATGGTGTCAGCATTCTCAGGACCTGGAATCAATGATTCCTATCATTCCTTGTATAAAGACAGAGTTCCTTTGGTGGGCAGAGACCTGCCACCACAACAAGGGACTGCCATTCACTCTACCCCCTGCCGCCCAAACCCTAACAACAGATGCACCAGACTATGCATAGGGGGCTCACTTGGCAGGGCAGTGCATTCAGGGGAAATGGAACCAGAGTCAAATGCACCTGCATGTCAATCAGAAAGAAATGTTAGCTGTACAGAATTCTCTGACAGCTTTCAAGGACCACATTCTTCCAGGACAATTATTGGTAAAGGCTGAGAATACCACTGTTATGTGGTACATAAACAAGCAGGGGGAAATCCACTCATACCCTCTCTGCAGACTAGCCATGGCTCTGTGGAACACAGCTTTGAGCTACCAAGTGCACCTACAAGCTCAATTCCTGCCAGGCAAGCTAAATTCAGTGGCAGACTAGCTAAACAGAAATCTCATGGACCCACACAAGTGGAAACTGGAATCAAAGATTCTCAACGTTTTGAGAAACAAATGGAGGAGCCCTTCGACCTGTTTACCTCCCCTCAGAACTACCAATTGGACAAATTCTGCACAAGGACTCCCCACAGACAAGCTTGGAAAGTGGATGCCCTGTCCTTCACCTGGGAAAGCCTCTCAGTTTATGCCTTCCCCCTCTGAGTCTTCTCTCGAAAGTTCTACTAAAGATCAAACAGGACAAAATAAGGACAATACTCATTGCACCAGACTGGCCATGCCAACACTGGTATCCCCACTTGCGCAGTATGTCACTGCTGGAACCATGGCACCTACCTCAGACCCCTTCCCTGCTGTCCCAGTAGGACGGCCAGATTCTACACCCCCAGCTTTAAACCCTGAACCTTGCAGCCTGACTTATTACCTGAGTTCTCCAATTCCACCCCTCAGCAAGCAAGTGCTGGATGTCATTCTGGAGGCAAGGAGGCCTAGTACTAGAAATCCTTTACTAAAAAGTGGAAAAGATTCTGTTCCTGGAGCCAAACTCAGGGGATAGGCACAACAGTGCCCAGTTTACTGTATATTCTTCACTACTTAACAGAGATGCTTCACAAGGGCCTTTCCTTCTCTCCTATTAAAATTCATGCCTCAGCCATTTCAGCGCATTATAATACTGAGCCACCCCTCTTCTCTAACCCCCTGCTGAAACAATTCCTCAGAGGTGCCAAAAATTTAAGACCACCCAGGAGAGCTTCTACTCAAGCCTGGGACCTTAACTTTGTATTGGAAAAGCTCACTCTACCTCCTTTTGAGCCAGCTGCAACTGCAGAGTTGAAATTCCTTTCTTGGAAAGCAGCCTTCCTTCTAGCCATCACTTCATCAAGAAGAGTGTCTGAATTACAGGCCCACATGGCAGTGGAGCCCTTCATCATCTTCCATGCGGACAGGATGTCCCTCAGGACCAATTCTTTCTTTATGCCAAAGGTGGTATCCAGTGTGGCCCTTAATCAGTCCATTCATTTGCCTACTTTTTTCCCTAATCCACAGAGCAAAGGAGAACGAATACTGCACTCTTTGGACGTGCACAGACAGCTTAGATTTTGTTTGGACAGGACTAAGCCTCTCAGGAAAACTGAACAGCTGCTGGTTGCCTTTGCTGCAGGGGCAGAGGGGAAGGCCATTTCAAAGCAAACCATTTCTAAGTGGATAGGCCATTGCATTCATTTCTGCTACAAGCACCATAGAAAACCTACCCCACAGGGGCTAAGATCCCATTCCACCAGGGCTGCATCTACTTCTACAGCCTTTTTCAGAGGTGTTCCTACCAGGGACATCCTAGAAGCTGCTACCTGGAGTTCTGTACATACCTTCACCAAGCATTACCACTTGCCAGTTTTTTCTAAATCCAGAGCTGGTTTTGCCACTGCAGTCTTGCAGGGCCTGATTGCCAAGCCTAATGCTTCTTGAGCTACCCTCCACCCTTCCTTAGCTTTGGGAATCAACCCAAATGTGATGACTGCAACAGTGAAACACGAAGAACATAGTACAGTTATGTACACTTACCATAAATGTAGATGTTTGAGTCTATTCACTGTTGCAGTTCTAGTTACCTTCCCTCCAGCCCCGATTGTCTTTGCTTTCAACTATCCTTTTGGTTTGACATATCTTATATTATGTGTATTTGCTTTTTGCTGGAGGTGTTCCACACCATATAATTGCTTCATATTTTGGGGGCATCTGACATCTGGGGCAAGAAAAAACAATGGAATGGCGTTGGCTGCATGTTTTATACCCTTGACGACCTGACGTCATGGAAGAAGCGACAGCATCCAAAGCAGAAATCCCAAGACTCTGGTATTCAGGCCGGCTGAGGGCTACCTGCAGGCAGATAACCCAAATATGATGACTTGTAAAAAGCAAGAAGGTGCACCATGAGCCACAAAGGCTGAAATTAAAAATTCTCTCTCCAATTGGTAAAAACCACGTTTAATATAAAAAAGAAAACAAACAGGTAGACTGCAGTATAGAAGTTAGCGCTTTCACGTTGGAATCAACGCTTCATCAGACATAAAGGCAGTCAAATAACATCCATTTAAATACACATAATGACATCACTGCCCATTCAAATCAACGAATCAAAATGAAGGCAATTAATAAGACATTTGACAAACAAGGTAATAAAATGCACAATAAAATATTCAGTAAAGTATCATTATGCACAGTGGCTAATGCCTAAGGGGTCTGCTAGCTAGAAACGGCTTGAGTGCTAGCCTGTCATTCAATCCAAACCTGTGAGCTTGCAATTTTAGTATCCATTTACCTTCCCTCTCTTCAGTGCAATTTCTAATATTGCCCAATCTGCCATTTTTAAAGACTAACTCTAAAACCTGAAACTTAAAACTATGAGAGCGTCCTTGTTGTATTACATGCTTGGCTAGGGCATTGGTGATATTACCTTACCCTTTTCAATGGCATAGACATGTTCCCTAATACGTTCGCGTAAAGTTCTTGTCATTCCAACATAAAAAATCTTACATAATTGGCATTCAGCAATGTAGACCAAGTTAACAGATCTACAGTCAGCATAATGCTTAAAATTGTAGGGACGTTTTGTTTCAGGGTGTATGAAACAATCAGAGTTGGATATGTATTTACATTGGTTGCAAGAATTGCAAGCAAATGTGCCTGTCCTGTTGGAAATTTTAACATTCTGATGTCCCCTATCATAGCAAAGTAGTCTATTAAGAGACAACATATTCCTATAAGCAACACGGGGTCTCTCATCAACCAAATTCTTAATCCTTTCATCCACCATTAAAAGTCTCCAATTTTTATTAAGAACATTTAGAATGTGATGATTCCTATTAGTAAAAGGAATAACAATCCTATTAACAGTGGATGTGCTGCTAGTCTTGTTAGAGTGTACATGGGGATATGATCTATTAATCAAGGGAGCTCCTACATCTTCCCTGAGTAGATCACCCATGGAGATGTCATCAAGGACTTGTGTTTGATCATAGCCTCTAGACATAAAATTCTTAGCTAATTGTGCTTTATGTTGATTGTAAGCAATATCTTGGGACGTTAGTTTGGAGATCCTAATGGTCTGGTTCTGAACTATGTTTTGGTGAACATGTCTGGGATGCATGCTATTCCGATGCAATAAATTATTCTTCCAACAGGGTTTCCTAAAAAGCTCAGTGTCAAAACCATTAGGTCCCTTAATGATCTTAACGTCTAGAAACTCGATCTCATTGACCGAATGAGAACATTCAAAGCAAAGAAAATCTGTTGTCTCATTCAAATAGGTTGTAAAAGCCAACAATTGTTCAATGGTGCCACCCCACAACAAAAAAACGTCATCTACAAATCTATTAAAGTATTTAAGATGTTTCGTGTACTCAGAATCAGTATTGAAAACATGTGATGTTAAGTTGTCAATCTCGCCTTCATTCTTGCTTGATGGGTTCGGAGCCGATCCCTCGGCTCCGACTCGGCACTTGCTTTAGCTCGAGAACTCCTTTTACCAGCTCGAGGCAGCCCCATATCCCATGATGCAAGGCAGGAAGTACCCAGATCTCGTTTGCCGCTTCGCTTGGGAGGTCTTCTCTTTACCAGCTCCTGGTAAGTAGTTCACATTTGTGATATTTAAGCCCCTTCTTTTAGTTAAAACTAATATTTTTGATAGTTTAATTTAATTTTAACCTTTTTCTGACAGAAATCCCTGTCTCTTTTAATTTTTTTTAGTCAGTCAATTTCCCTATCCCATCCCCCCCCTGTTAGGGTGTGTGTGTTGGTGTTTTTTACTAAATACCTCTTGGTATTAGTTTAATTTATTTTGACTGGTGTGTGTGTGTGTTGTGTTTAGGCACCATGTCTAAGGAGAGGGTTTCAGGTTTTAAGAAGTGTGACTCGTGCTGTCAGATGATGTCTCTGACAGACGGTCACACTTCTTGCCTGTACTGTTTGGGCCCTCTTCACCTGCAGGACTCCTGTGCTATTTGTCACTCCTTCAGCCAGAGAGTCCTGCAGGAGAGCATAATAAGTTGATTCTCAGGGTCTTAAGCCGGAGGGCTCTCCGGCTAAGTCGGCTCCACAAAATCAACCAAAACTGCCAAGGCCCAGGCTTCTGTTTCTAAGCCTGCGGCCTCGGCTCCGACTTCGTATAGAGTCGAGATCGCTCGGCTGGAGCCGATTCTGATCCACAAAGCTTTCGGCCGATGGCTATCGGTGCGAATCTGCTGACCACTGTGGTGTCGGCTCGATCGGCTCCGACACCACGTGGCATGGGCATCGGTGTAGGCTTCTGTCGGCTCCGACACCCATGTGGCACAGGCATCGGTGTCGGCTCCGATCGGCTCGACACCGTTATTTAGTAGCTGTATCGGCTCCGGCTGGAGCCGATACATCGAACGTTCTGCCGGCTCCGAAATCGGTGCCGACAGGATCAGTAGTATCGGCTCCGATGGCCCATTCCAGGAAGAGGTCGAGGTCTCCTTCCTTGGAGCCGATACTTTCGGCTCCGGCCGCCTCTTCTATCGAACGGAGCCATCGGAGCCGATCTTCAAGGTCATCCAGGTTGTCAGATCATGACCTAGAGAGTGGTCAGTAGATTGCTCAAGTCACAGGTACTGGCCCAAATGCTACACAGTCTGTCTCAGCAGGCGACTGTTGGTCCACACCCGTTACAGTTCCTCCTTGACTCTACCCCAGAGTTTGGAGTTGGAGTCTTGGCATGGTTACTGCTCGGCTGGAGGACGGATACCTCCTTCTGTCCCTTCAGCCCCTACTCTTATCTCCTCTTCCTTAGAGGGATTCGGTGGTCGGGCTTCCATGGTCTCCTCCGAGGGTGAGTGGCATCGGACCCTTGTCCGAGCCCGCTCTTCCCCTTGGAGCCTCGGCCTTGGTGAGCTCGGCTCCGACATCTGCCTCGGAGACTTCCCTTCGGTGGCCCCTGGAGTTCCTAGCTCTTGAGCGGGTTCTCTCGGACCTGCCTGGGAGGGAGCATTCGAGGTGATGAAGAGTGTACTGGCCACTGGTATCAGTCAGCAGTCTCTTCCCGTAGCTCCTCCCTCTATTGTACCTGTTGACATCTCTGCCACTTCTCTTGCTACAGGACCCAGAGATCCTCCGCCTCAGGTTTCCCCATTGGGAATTTCCCCTCTTCGAGATTCTCCTGATGTTTCGGGAGATCCTCCTAGGAAGAGGACTTGTAAGAGGAAGCATGTAGACTCCCCGAGTCTGTCACGTCGGATACTGACTTTGATGAGTCAGAGGGATCCCTAGATCCCCTCTGAGGATGTCTCCTTTTCAGACATCCTAGAACTTCTAAAACAGAGGGAAACTGGCCTACCAACAATCCCTCTGAGGATGAGTCAGTATACCTAGAGGCGTTTGGATCTTGGCCCTCCACCTCCTGGGTGTCTCCGCCTTCGACCCCTTATGCAGGTTATTGCACGAAGGCGTGGACAGCTCCTGACTCTGTAGAGCCAGTCCCTAGGAGGCCTTCTAAATTTATCACTGCCCCTAGTGACAAACAATTCCTTACCAAGGGTGTCCCGCTGATGCCATGGTGGTGGCTGCGGCCACCAAAAGGAACTTGCAGATCCTTCCGTGCCCGTCCATCCTCCTAATAAGGACTCTAGGACCATGGATAGGTATGGCAAGCGGATGTTTTCCTCAGCGACCTTTGCTATGCGTCGCTGAATTATCTTTGTCACTTCACCAGACTCCAGAGAGATATCCTGAAGGAGCTGGGAGAAGTAGTTCAGGATCCTACAGCTGCAGGGGCTCAAGAAAGATTGCTTCGCAGCTAGGAACCCTCAATTCCATTGCTAACTCCTCCATGCGGCTAATATCTTATGCTGCGGATGGACGAGTAGAGCCGCAGGCACAGGTGTGGCTCTTAGACGCCAAGCCTGGATGCGGCTATGTGATTTTTGGATCCTTTAAGGCGTCCTTCACAAATTCTCCCTTTGATGGGTCAGCTTTGTTTGGCCCTCAGGTGAAGGAGACCTTGTCCAGGTGTGAGCAGGACGGCAAGACTCTTTCTGCTGTTGGAGTCCGTGTTTCCACCCCTTCTAGGCCTTATCCCAAAGGACAGAAGGGTGGGAAGATGTGGTTCCGTAAATCCCAAGGAGTCACGCCGGATTCATGTGGTCAGTTTACCCCTAGAGGCAGAGGGTAACAACAACAGGCCGCTCTAGAGGCAGAGGGGTCCGAAGAACCAGGGAAACAGGGAGCCTCTCTCTGATAAGCCCTTTCAGCATCCCTGAGGTGTTGCCCGGCTGTCCCTCCTTGGAGGCAGTCTGGGGAAGATTATCACTGTACCCAGAAGCCTGGCATTCCCTCACTCAAGACAGATGGGTACAGTCGATCATATCCAAGGGTTACATAATTCCTTTCGAGGAAAGTCCCTTTCCCTCAAGTTCCCTTCCAGATGTACCACCCGGTCTAAGGGACATTGCAGAGTTAGAAATCGCAAAACTACTGCAAAAGAGCCATTCAGCCAGTTACAATAGACCATTCAGAGCCGGAATCTACTCAAGGTTCTTTTTGGTCCCCAAAAAGACGGGAGACTGGAGACCAATATTGGATCTCAGCAGACTCAACAAGTCTGTCAGGAAGACAAGATTCGAATGGTCACTCTTCAGTCAATTCTGCCCTTCTTACAGAAGGACAACTGGATGTGCTCAATAGATCTTCAGGATGCGTACTATCACATCAAAATTCACAGACGCTCCAGGAGATTTCTCCGCTTTGGGTTGGGGTCCAGTCATTTCCAGTTCAGAGCCCTGCCCTTTGGTCTCACTACAGCCCCCAGAGTGTTCACCAAATGCATGGCAGTGGTCACGGCTCACCTGAGACGTCAAGGATTCCAGGTGTTTCCGTATCTCGACGACTGGCTCCTGTCAGCCACCACCAGGCATCAGCTTATACAAGCCAGGGATTACACAATAGACCTTTGTTCTCATTTGGGCATCTCAGTCAACTTGAAAAGTCATCCTTATCGCCCTGCCAGTCTATTACCTTCATAGGCTTAAACTTAAACACTGTTCGGATGTCAGCTACCCTTACAGAACAAAGAGTTTCAGACATTCAGACTCATGTCAGGATCATTCTGGCCAGCAAGAAAGTACAGGCCAGAATGGTTCTAAAGGTATTAGGTCTCATGGCTGCGGCCATTACTCTTCTCCCCCTGGCTCGATTCTACATGCGCCTCCTTCAGTGGATGCTGTTCACACAGTGGTCATACCAGCAACTCCCAATGCGTCACCAGATTCTGGTGACACAAACATGCAAAGAACATCTTGTTTGGTGGATCACATCGTCTCAGGTTCACCAAGGCAGGTGCTTTGTACCTTCGTCCCCGATAGCCACTGTCACCACGGATGCCTCCCTGATCGGGTGGGGGGGGTCATTATCAGGGCAGGATGGTTCATGGGACGTGGCAACCGTTCGAGTACCATCTGCACATAAATGTCCTGGAGATGAGAGCAGTGCTTTTAACGTTGCAAGCCCTCAACGACTTTCTTCCCGTAGGGACAATTGCAGTCCACACAGACAACATGTCTGTAGTTTGGTATATCAACAAACAGGGCGGAACCAAGTCCTACCCTTGTGTCGAAGCGCTCAGACTATGGCAATGGGCGATCTCCTCTCATCGGTTTCTGGTAGCAACGCATATCCCTGGGAAAACCAACATTATAGCGGACAGATTGAGCAGAGCTATTCTCATGCTTCACGAGTGGTCTCTCAAGCAATCCATAGCGGAAGAGATTTTTCTGGAATGGGGTCGTCCATGTTGCGATCTTTTGCTACTCCCCAAAACAGCAAATGTCCAGACTTCTTCAGCCTCTTCCCTCTATCAGGCCATCCCCAGAGGCGCTCTGACCCAGGATTGGCCCCAGGGACTTCTTTATGCCTTCCCCCCATTTCCTCTGATCCCTCAGGTGATCCAGAAAGCTACCGTTTTGAGAGCCAAATTGATTCTCATTGCCCCTTACTGGCCTCGACAAGTTTGGTTCCCGTTCCTCCATCATCACCTTTTGGTGCAGCCGTGGCATCTGGACCCAGTGCCAGATCTACTGATTCACCAATCCGGTCAGCTGCACCGGTCAATCCCTTCTCTCAACCTCACAGCATGGTTGCTCCACTTCCTTCCCTAGCCAGGCTTCCTTTGATCTCTAACCCAGTTAGAGATATCATAGTAGCTTCACTAAAATCCTCTACCAGGAGGATTTACACGAGCAAATGGAAACGTTTCTCATCTGAAGTAGGATATTCATTTGTCTGCAACCTGTGGTTATGGATCCGATATCGGATCCGAACCGGCATGGTTTTCCAGCTATGGATCCAAGCTCTCAGCTCCTCCCCTCACCCATAATGCCCTGCTCTACCCTCATGACCTCAGATCTCGTTTGCCACGCTGGTGACTGGATTTGGGTACATAGCTCTCAGCTAAGTGAACTCTTTTCTTGTAAAAAACAGAGAATTTTTTTGGTTGTTTGACTGAATTTGTGTGAAAGTTTAGGTCCCCCTTTAATATAGAGTATTTTGAGTTTATTTTAAGTTAAAGTAAGTAAATTTTATTCCCTCCCCTCGCTGTTGCGTAGAGTGTGTGTGTAGGCCTGTGTGTCTTTTTGTTTTAAGTTACTTTCTGTAACTTTTAGTGTTTTATAGATTATGGCTGACCAGCCTAAATCTATATTTTCGAAATGCTCCGAGTGTGGCCATAAGCTCTCTCCGGCTGATGGCCACACTCGGTGTGTTAAGTGTCTTGGGGTTGAACACCTCACATCTGGTTGTTCCATTTGTGCAGGGTTCACCCCAGGGCACTGAGGGAGCGGAGGTCCAAGCTGGTCTTGGCGGGTCTTTTACCGCCAGACTCGGCTCCGGCCTCCGCTCCTTCGGGGACTACTGTGGCTGCAGTTGTTCCCCCTGTGGCACCCCCTCCTGCTCCTGGGACTCAAACTCCCGCTTCTGGAGAGGAGAGGGATGCTGCTAAAAAGGACGGAGGGAGAAGCACCACAAGCGGCGGGCCGAGACCTCTGTTTCGGCCCCGCCAGCCAAGCGGGCTTCTCCCCCGGCTCCGTTGTCGGTTCGGTCTCCTCCTTCTCGGCTCCGGTCCCGTGTGCTTTTCACCGGGTCCTGAGGAGGAGGAGACCCGATCTCCGTCGAGGCTATCGAGGAGGCACTCCAGGCCTACCTCGGTAGCCTCTTCGAGATCTACCCATAGCCTTTCTGATGCTGATCTGGACCGGATGATGAGAAGGTTCATCCAGGCCCAGATGCAGATGGGAGTGCTCTTGCCTCCCCCTCGGGAGCTCAACACCCTTTTAAGCCTATTGCTCCTTCTCCGACCCGCTATCCGGGTTCGAGCAGCTGGAGCCGAGCAGCCGGGCGGGGAAGGTCGGAGCCGATAGTACTTGGTACCGGACCCGACCCTGCCCTCAGTGCGTCGGACCCGATCTCGGAGCCTGGATCCGAGCCGGATCCGGGGATCAGTGCTCCTTCGCCCGTCTGTGTCGGAGCGCACTGTCGCCGGATCCGAGTGCGGCGCCCGGCTCCGATCCACTCTTCGGATCCGAGGGGAGCCGATTGTCGGATCCTTTGGTCGAGGTCGGCTCCCCTTCGGCCTTTGATGTAGTGGAGAGGGCTCTGTTGAGGGTCTCCGGACCCCGGCACTTGCCGGCTCCGTCCGCTCCCTCTGCACTGGGCCAGGCTTCCACCATCCGGCCCCTGGGACAGCCCGTTTCTGTGCCCCAAGTTGCTCCTATGGAGCAAATTGCTGCTGCGAGGACTCCTCTGACAGCCCCCAGAGGAGGCCCTCGCAAGCATCGTCAAAGGAGGCACATTGACTCCCGAGTCTCTCACAGAAGACACGGACTTGGAGGAAGGGAAGGCTCCCCACGGTCACCCCGAGGATGTCTCCTTGGAGACATCATGGAAATACTCCGTATTAGGGGGTGGTCTGCCCCAAGTCTTTCTAGGACGTGTCTGTGATCTTGGAGGTATTTGAAGCGGGCCCGTCTACCTCTTGGGTGTCCCCTGCCGACCCCTGGTGGACCTTATTACCACCAGGGCGTGGAAGGAACCGGACACCGTGGAGCCAATTCCCAAAAGACCGGATAGGATCCTTAGTCCGCCTCCGACAGGACCCATTGGAGTAAGGGGCCTCCTGTAGATGCCATGTTGATGGCGGCGGCCACAAAGAGGGAACTGGCTCAGGAGAGTCCCTCAGTCCACCCACCGAGCAAGGAGTCTCGGATGATGGACCGCTTGGGGAAGCGGATGTTCAGTTCGGCGACCTTCTCGGTAAGGGCGCTGAACTATTTGGCACATGTTATTCGGATGCAGCGAGATCTTATTAAGGAATACGCTGCATCCCCTGAGTCCATTTCGAGGAGGACAGAGTTCTGCACTCCACCAAAATGGCCACTCTTAGGTCAGTTACAAATACTTCTATGCGGCTACTCTCCCATGCAGCGGAGGGCCGCTAGAGCTGCGGGACAGGACTGGTCACTAGGCGTCAGGCCTGGCTCCGTCCTGCATTTTTCTGAGCCCTTCAAGGCGCCGTTTGCGAAACGCCCCTTTGATGGTTCTGCTCTGTTTGGCAAGACCGTTCGCGAGACGTTGACCCAGAGCGAGAAGGACGGAAGACGCTGTCTGCCGTCGAATCCGCTTCTCTGCACCCCAGAGGCCCTATTCTAGGAACCAAAAGGGTCAGAAGAAGATGTGGTTCCGAAGTCGCAGCAGTCCCAGCCTGCTCCGGACAACCAGTCCTTCCGTGGCAGAGGAGGACAGGGAGGGCCCGCCCTAGAGGCAGAGGGGCTCCCAGAAACTTCGGGTCCAGGAACCTTTCTCTGAACGGCCCGCAGCAACCCTGAGGGTTGCCCGACTGCTCTACTCTGGAGGCAGTCGGGGCGTTCGGGCACCTAGCGGCATGGGAGTCCATAACATCGGACCGCTGGGTTCTCCAAATCATATCCAGGGGATATCGCATTCCTTTTCTTCACCTTCCAAAGTTGAAGTCCCTCCCAGACGTCCCACCCGGTCAACGGGAGGCCGCTTTGGCAGAAATTGGCCATCTGCTAAAGAAAAGAGCCATCCAGCCCGTTCCCCAGACCAGATCGGATCAGGGTTCTACTCCAGATTCTTTTAGTGCCAAAAGGCGGGGAACTAAGACCAATCCTAGACCTCTCTCTCTTGAATCTGGCAGTCCCCAAAGAAAAATTCGAATGGTCACTCTGCAATCTATTCTCCCCTTCTGGGAGAAAATCACTGGATGTGCTCGATAGATCTCAAGGACGCGTACTACCACATCCTGATGGACAGGCTCCAGGAGGTTTCTCCGCTTCCGGCTGGGAGCCAGTCACTACCAGTTCGGGTCCTTCCCTTTGGTCTCACCACAGCCCCAGGGTGTTTACCAAAGTACTAGCAGTGGTAGCGCCCACCTGAGGCTTCAGGGGTGCAGGTCTTTCCCTACCTGGACGACTGGCTCCTTACGCCCCAACAAGGCATCTACTTCTCTTGGCGAGACTCCTTTCTCCATCTTGCTCCATTTCTGGGCATCACAATAAATACAAAAAGTCCAACCTGGCCACACAGCTCTTAGATTTCATAGGGGCCAGACTAGACACAAGGAGTTTACGAGCCTTCCTCACTGCGGACAGAGTTCTAAATCTGCAGCTCCAGGTGCGGGCCATTCTCCATTCAAGTTCTGTTCCAGCGGAGTTGGTCCTGAGGGCTCTAGGGTCCATGGCTCGGCTATAGCACTTCTTCCTCTTGCCAGGCTCAATATCGCATTCTACAGTGGGCGCTCTTAGTACAGTGGTCATACCTTGCTCTCCCCATGCATCATCCCATAGCGATCAGCAAGGCTTGCAAGCGGTCCCTCTTGTGGTGGCTCCACTCCCGGATCTCCACGAGTCGCCCATTTTGTGCTTCTCCCCTCTCGCCACGGTGACCACGGACGCCTCCCGCCTCGGGTGGGGGCACTTCTTGGGCGGACAGTCCAAGGCACGTGGAGCGATTCAGAGACCTTACTGCATATCAATGTTCTAGAGATGAGAGCAGTGCTCTTAGCGTTGCTAGCACTTCAGGACTTTCTTCCCTTGGGAACAATTGCGATTCAATCGGACAATATGTCTGTTGTCTGGTACATCAACAAGCAAGGGGAACAAGGTCTTACCCTCTTTGTCGAGAGGCCATGAGAGTTTGGGAATGGGCAGTCTCCACCAATCGCTTTCTCATAGCAACGCACATTCGGTCGGTCCAACATCCTAGCGGACAAGCTCAGTGGCACCATTCTGACCCCTTACGAGTGGTCTCTCAATTGTCAAGTAGCGGAACGCATATTCGCACGGTGGGGAACCCCTTCATGCGATCTTTTTGCTTCTCCCTCAAACACCAAGTGCGACAGTTTTTCGCTCTAATACCTCCTCCGGAGGTACCCCAAGAGGCAGCTCTGGTGCATGCTTGGCCACCCGGTCTTCTGTATGCCTATCCACCCTTGCCTCTGATGCTGCAAGTTCTTCAGAAAGCCTCTCGGGTGGGTTGCAGAATGATTCTCATTGCTCCATTCTGGCCTCGACAGATCTGGTTCCCCTTCCTAAGGTCTCACTCGGTGAATCCTCCTTGGATTCTAGATCCCATTCGGATCTGATATCCCATCCATCCTGCATTCCTCCTCCGAACCTGGACAACCTGAAGCTGACCGCTTGGCTGCTCCAGTTCCACTCTTGATAAGGACTCGGTATTTCTTCACCGGTAAAGGCTATTTTGGTGGCGGCTCATAAACCATCCACTAGAAAGGTTTACCGAAGCAAATGGAAACGTTTCTCTGTGTGGGCGGAGCGGCAAGGCCTAAATCCCTTCACGGTTCCTCTCCCTGTAGTGCTTGATTTTCTAACCTCTCTCTTTAATGATGGTGCCAGCAGTTCCACAGTCAAAGTTCAACTGGCGGCAATTTCTCACTATCACATTGGTCAAGATTCTAATCCTCTTATGTCAGCCAAATTGTGTAAAACATTTCTTAAAGGTACTTTCCTTCTCAGGCACCCTATAAAGCAAGCAGTTCCTCCTTGGGACCTTCCTTTGGTCCTACAGGCCTTGACCGCTCCCCTTCGAGCCAGCTGCTACGGTGGATCTCAAATTCTTGTCCTACAAGACAGCCTTTTTGGTAGCCATTACATCAGCCAAGAGAGTTTCTGAACTTCAAGCTTTATCAGCTAAACCTCCTTACTTGGTATTTCATCCGGACCGTGTCTCCTCAGGACCAACCCGTCCTTCCTTCCTAAAATCGCTTCTGAAGCAAACATCAATCAATCCATTAACCTCCCTGTTTTCTTCCCTAAGTATGAAAACAAAGGTGAATATAAGCTACACTCACTAGATGTTCACAGGCAACTTAGATTTTATCTCAACAGGACAGCTGGTCATAGGCAATCCGACCAGCTGTTTATTTCCTTTGCAAAATTCAATTTGGGCAAGCCAATTTCTAAAGTTTCTCTGTCCCGCTGGATTTCACAGTGCATTTTATTGGCTTATCAAGCGTCAGGAAGGCCCGCACCGGGGTGTTCATGCCCATTCAACCCGGTCAGTATCTACCTCGGCAGCCTTCAAGGCTAGGATTCCTCTAGATGATATTTGTGCAGCAGCCACGTGGGCTTCATCTCATACATTTATTTCCCACTATAAGTTGGATCTTGCATCTAGGGGTAGAGCATCCTTTGGCTCCTTGGTGCTCGAATATCCTTCCATGATGGCCGCCCAAGATTCAGGTAGCTGGGGACTCTGTCCCACAGGTTGCAGACAAATGAATATCCTACTTCAGATTTAGAAGTTATGTACTCACCATAACGTTCCATCTGAGTAGGTGTATTCATTTGTCTGCAACCATCCCGCCCTCCTATCCCCCTGGCCTTTCAGTTTCCTGCATATTCCTTGTTACCCTTTTTAGGGTATTGTTGCTTTGGCAAACTCGATCTGAGGTCATGAGGGTAGAGCAGGGCATTATGGGTGAGGGGAGGAGCTGAGAGCTTGGATCCATAGCTGGAAAACCATGCCGGTTCGGATCCGATATCGGATCCATAACCACAGGTTGCAGACAAATGAATACACCTACTCAGATGGAACGTTATGGTGAGTACATAACTTCTAATTATTGGGCTAAGGCCCAAAATATTGATCCTTTTACTGCCCCTGTTCAGGCAGTTCTGGACTTCTTAGCAGAGATTTTTCATGCAGGCTCCTCTTCTTCCACAGTCAGAGTTCAGTTGGCTGCTATTTCTAATTTTCATGTTGGGATAGCAGATCATAATATTATGTCCCATAGGCTCTGCAGGGCCTTCTTGAAAGGAATTTTCCTACTAAAGCCTCCAATCAGGAATCCTCCTCCTCAGTGGGATCTAAATTTAGTGCTGACATCCTTGATTCTTCCCCCCTTCGAGCCAGCTGTTTCTTGTTCCCTGAAATATCTTTCTTGGAAAACTTTATTCCTAGTGGCTATTACATCTGCCAGGAGGGTGTCTGAACTTCATGCTCTTTCGGTTCGACCCCTATTTGATTTTTCACAAAGACAGAGTATCTTTGAGAACTAATCCATCATTTTTACCTAAGGTCGCTTCAAAAACAATCTGAATCAATCCATTGATCTCCTGTATTTTTCCTAACTATTCAGATAGAGCTGAACAAAAGCTACATTATCTTATCGTCTTCCGTCAGCATAGTTATTATTAGGACAGAACAGGAAAATTGAGGAAATCTGATCAACTTTTTGTTTCCTATGGATAATAAAAAGGCCTTCCTGTTTCTAAAGTGACTTTGTCCAGATGGCTTTCTTCGGTCATCACTGAAATTTATACGATCAGGGGAAAACAGCTGTGCTCAAAACCTAAAGCACATTCAACTAGGAGTTTAGCTACTTCTACAGCTTTTCAAGCTAGACTGCCTTTGGACATTATTTGTGCAGCGGCCACTTGGGCCACTCCTCACACTTTTGTTTCCCATTACAAATTGGACTTGGCCTCCAGGGACAGAGCCAGTTTTGGCTCTACAGTCCTCAAGAGTTTGTTCCATTGAGCCACCCAGGATAGAGGTGCTAGGACGGTCCCATCAAGCAGAATGAAGGCGAGATTGACAACTTAACATTAAGTTATGTACCTACCATAACGTTCCATGTTAGTTGTCTTCTCTCGCCTTCTTTCTTGCGACCCTCCCTCCTTCCCCCTGGCCTGGACAGACCTTGTATAAGAAACTATTATGCTAAAGACCATTCAAACCTGGTCCTTTTTCCATCCATAAGTTTCTTCTTCCTTTGGGAAGTATTTTTATGCTTGGTGTTATTGCCCTTTTGTCAACAAACGAGATCTGGGTACTTCCTGCCTTGCATCATGGGATATGGGGCTGCCTCGAGCTGGTAAAAGGAGTTCTCGAGCTAAAGCAGTGCAGTGAGCCGAGGGATCGGCTCCGAACCCATCAAGCAAGAAAGAAGGCGAGAGAAGACAACTAACATGGAACGTTATGGTAGGTACATAACTTCTTATTTCTTCCCATTGTGCCAACACCAAGTTAGCATAGGCGTTGGCACAAGGGGTACCCATCGCCACTCCTTTAGTTTGTAAATAATATTTCTCATCATAACAGAGAACATTGTTCTCAAGAACAATTTCGAGGAGGGACATACACCTAGTAATTATATTGTTAGGTAATTTCTTCTGAACTAATAGCGCCCTGATGTAATCCCTGCCAACATCATTAGGTATTGATGTGAATAAAGACTTCACATCAAGTGTGACTAATATGTTATCAATATCAAAAAGAGGAGACTTGCTATATATGATTAAGTTCTCTAAGAAATGAGATGCATCTCTTAGGACATGCTCAACGTCTAGAACAATAGGTTTTAATAACTTATCCAAATAGATGGATAAAGGTTCAGTTAGCCATCCTCGACTGATGACTGCAACAGTGAATACACTCGAAAATCTACATTTATTGTAAGTGTACACAACTGTACTAGTCAGCTTTGCAACAGGGGCAGAGGGCAAGGCCATCTCAAACAAGCAATCTCCAAATGGATAGCACACTGCATCCATTTCTGCTACAAGCACCATGGAAAACCAACCCCTCAGGGGGGTCAGAACACATTCCACTAGGGAAACTTCTACCTCTACAGCATTCCCCAGGGGAGTCCCTACCAGGCGCATCCTGGAAGCTGCTTTCTGTATACACCTTCACCAAGCATTACCACCTGCCTATCTTTTCCAAATCCAGGGTGGGTTTTGCAACAGCAGTCCTGCAGGGTATACTAGCCAGCCCCAACTCTTCTTGACTGCCTCCACCCTTTCTTCAGCTTTGGGAATCAACCCAAGTGTGATAACTGCAACAGTGAAACACGAAGAACATAGTACAGTTGTGTACATTTACCATAAATGTAGATGTCAGAGTGTATTCACTGTTGCAGACCTGGTTTACCTCCCTCCAGCCCCTCTGTCTCTCTCTCTCCTCTGTCATTTACTCAACCCTTCCAGGGGTAGTGGTATTGGTATTTACTTTTTACTGGTGGTGTTTCCCCACCATAACCTGGCTCCCTATTTGGGGAGCTCCTGAAATTTATTTATTTATTTACATTTGTTGATCGGGAGAGTCCGACTGGACACAGGTCCGTTTTCAGCGGAAGCCCGGGGAGAAAAGCTCCACATTAAGTATTATTTGCATTATACAGTTAAAAAACATAGCATTTAAATATAGACATTAGTCCAGTTAAGGACCCAAGACAAGAAGAAAACCCATGTAAAACAGCTGTAGAACATAGTACAATTTTAAAATATGGTGACATATACTAAACATGGTTACAAATGTAGTTGAGATTCATCAGTGAACAATTGATGCAATCTGTTTTTGAGGTACATAACCGCCATTAGCAGTTGTTGCTACAAGAAGTTAGTATTATGTGGTAGGTAGCTGGGAACATGAGTAGTCAAGCTTGCTAAGAGTAGGTTGTTGATAGGAGGCTGAGAGAGGTAGTGGGTGGGGGGAGAGGATGGTATTAGATGGGGGGGGGGGTTGCAAGGGCGTATCTGGCAAGTTTTGAAGTGTGATTTTTAGTAAGGATTTGAAGTGGGTGCAAGAAGTTACAGAGGTAATTGAGGATGGGATGGAGTTCGAGTTTGGCTATAGTACAGGAGAATAATGCTTCTCCAGCAGAGTTAATGGCTCTTGTGACCTGTAGGAGGATGTTCTTCGTGTTTCACAGTTGCAGTCATTACATTTGGGTAATCTGCTGGCAGGTTGCCCTCAGTCGGCCTGAATATCAAAGTCCTGGGCCCTGCATCGGTTGCTGTCTCCTCTTCCATGACGTCAGGTCGTCAGGGGTATAAAACATGCAGCCAACGCCATTTTATTCAGTCTTTCTTGCCGCGCGGTGCCCAAAGCAGAAGCAGTTCGCAAGTGCCAGTCGGCCGACTCCTGAAATTTTCACGTTTGAGTTTCAGAACTGAAGTCTTCAATTAAAGTTAAGTACCTTGTTGGGGAAACATTTTCTTGCTCCTTACCGATGTCAGTAAAAGTTAATAATTGCATTACTTGTGGGAAGCAAATACCTCATAAAGATTTTCATTTGTACTGTATTCCTTGCTTAGGCCCAGATCATAATGTGCCTTGCTGTCAGTTTTGTGCTAGATTTAACCATTGCACTATTAAGCATCTGTATATTTTTGCTTCAAAATATTTTGGATCCAGATTGAATTACCCTGAAATGTCGTCTGATAGCAATCCGACTACCGGAGTTCACAAAAAACGCAAAGAAAAAGACCGTCGAGGTCCAAAACCAATGCTGAAGCTTCTCCTAAGCCAGTCGCCGGTTCGCCTGTACTCGGTGAGGCGCTTTCGCAGCCCTTGATACCCGCTACTTTTGAGTCGCTTGCATCTACCGAGACCCATGCGGAGTCCAGTATGCAGCGAGATTTTCAGAGTATTGTACCTGCGGATGTCTCTCCCTCAGATGGGTCCGGAGCCGCTGTGCAGGCACTGGCTTCTGAGGGTGTTTTCAGGCCTCAACATTTCTATATAAAACTGACGCCAGCTTCAAAAGCCACTTTTAAGTCTAAAAAACCGACGCATGAGCCATGTGCTCAGGCCCCTATGCCAAAAAAACAGATTATCAAAATGGCTTAATTTTGATCAGGGGTTCCCACCCCCACTAAGAGGCCTAGGCAAGACACTGATTATGAATCTTCAGATCAGGTTTCTATTTCTTATGCTTCCTCTTCTGATCAGGAATTTTCTATACCACCCTATGAGGATTCAGATGCAGAAGAATCCATTCCATCTGCATCTCCTCCTGAGGATTATTCTCTTGGAGAAACCTTGCATACTTTAAGGGAACATTTTCATTGGGAGAGTCAGGATTTCTCCGAATCAAAAAAGAGGCTTAGGGATTTCCTTCTTCCTCAGCATAGGCCTTTGGCTATACCTCTCCTATATTAGACATTGTTGATGTGTTTTCGGAATGAAGCATGGCTCCTGATTCCGTATCTCAGACTCCTAGTAAGCCAGACAGATATTGCATGGTTCCTGACTCCCACAAATTTTTATTCAGAAATCCTGCTGCTGATCCTGAAACTATCTCACAGCGTCCCAAAGGTGTAACGGCCTCTACAGGCAAAAATCCTACCCCCTCTGATAGAGATTCCAGGGCGCTGGATAGATGGGGAAAGATGGTTTATACATCTGCAACCTTGGCAATTAGGGCCTTAAACTGCCAAGTTTCATATCCTTAAATATCAACAACATGTTATGGGCTTATTGAAACAGAAAATTATGTTGATTTCTGATTGTGTGGAAAATAAAGAATTACAGGAATTATTGCATGCAGCAGAGCAGGTTGGAAAGCATACTTTGCAATGTGGTTTTGATTCCTTGGAGGCCTCTTGCAGGGCCGCAGTTACTGGATCTGTGATTAGAAGGCATGCCTGGCTCAAGGAGCAAAATCTGCCTGATCATGTTAAGGCTAAATTGCTGGATGCACCTTTACAGCATGATTTTTTGTTTGGTAATAAGGCAGAAGAGGTTTTAAAGAAAATGGAAGACAAAGCTAAATCTATGCAAACTGTAAAAAATTTCTTACAAATGCAGCCACCCAGATTCAGTAGGCACTGGCCTACTAAAAATTGGTCCTTTCCTGTGTCCATCAGAGCCTCACAAGGCAAATCCAGGCGCTCAAAAGGCTCTAGATACCAATCACGGGGTTCTTGCAGGTCAAAGCAGTGGGGTGCCTCTACCTCCAAATCTGGAGGAAACAAAGCAAAACCCTACAGTAAGCAGTCTCAATGACTTCCCTCTACCATCACCAAGCACTTATCTTTTGGCTGCCCCCTTGGAGGGAAAATTAGCACTTCATGCTCAAAATTGGCAGTTAATTATCCAGGACAAGTGGGTATTAAACATAGTATCCCAGGGGTACAGATTTAATTTCCATACTTTGCCAATTCCAAACAGTTGGCCCGATCTGCCACAAAATCAATGGGCAGAGGCTCAGAAACAAGTTACGTTCCTCATGGATATGGGGGCTACTCAACCAGTACCAGAACAGGAAAAAAGGACAAGGGTTTTATTCAAGACTGTTCCTGGTACCCAGAAAAGACCATGCCTGGCATCCAATACTGGACTTATCGATTTTGAGCACGTTCTTGGACATACCAAAATTCAAAATGCTGACTTTACAACAGCTACTGCCCATGCTGGGCAAGAACGCTTGGTTAGTAACTCTAGACTTAAGAGGCATACCTGCATATCCCAATAAGGGACTCGTGCAGAAGATGCCTCCGCTTTAAGGCAGGTTTTAAGCATTACCAATTCTCTGCACTGCCCTTTGGCTTATCTACTGCGTCCAGGGTCTTTACAAAGTGCCTGGCACCAGTAATTGCATTTTGCAGACAAAGAAGCATACAAATCTATCCTTACTTGGATGACTGTCTCATTCAAGCAGAAAACAAGGACATTCTTCTTCAACATCTGGCATTTGTAAAAAGGCTTCTGACATGCCTAGGGTACACAGCAAATGAAAAGAAATCACAACTCATACCCTCTCAAAAAATTACATTCCTGGGTGCAAGCTTGAATACAACTGCCCAAATGGCTTACCTTATGCCAGAAAACAAAGGCTACTGACTATATACTTCAAACAGATGGCAACAAAAACCCAGTTGTCTGCAAGACAAATTCTGCAGGCTTTGGGGTTCATGGCATCCTGCATTCTACTAATCCCATATGCAAGACTGCATATGAGGAAACTTCAGTGGTATCTAAAAAATTTATGGAGTCAACATTGTCACAGTCTGGAAACTTTCCTCTCATTCCCTGCCTACAACAGGAGTTTCTTTGGTGGGCAGAGACATGTCATCAGAACAAGGGATGGTCTTTCACTCTACCCCCTGCCACCCAAACCCTAACTACAGATGCATCAGACTATGCTTGGGGGGGGGGGGGTCACCTGGCAGGGAAATGCATTCAGGGCATATGGTGGCAAAACAAATGCATCTGCATGTCAACCAGAAAGAGATGCTAGCTGTTCAGAATGCTTTGACAGCCTTCAAGGACTTACTTCATCCAGGACAACTACTGATAAAGACGGACACCACAGTTATGTGGTACATAAACAAGCAGGGGGGTACACATTCCTACCCCCTTTGCAGACTAGCCATGGCAGTGTGGGACACATCCTTGACTTACCAAGTACATCTTCAAGCTGAATTCCTGCCAGAAAACAAAATACTCTGGCAGACGACCTAAGTAGAAATCTTATGGACCCTCACAAGTGGAAACTGGATCCACAAGTCTTCAGTATGATAACACAGAAATGGGGGACCCCAGACATGGATCTATTTGCCTATCCCCAAAAGTGTCAACTGGACAAGTACTGCACATGGACTTATCACAGACAAGCATGGAAAGTGGATGCCCTATCTTTCAGTTGGAAAAACAGTCTACGCCTTTCATCCTCTGCCTCTTCTCCCCAAGGTCTTACTAAAGGTCAGGCAGGGAAAAAAAATTATCCTAATTGCCCCAGACTGGCCTCGCCAGCACTGGTACCCAATTCTAAGGAATCTGTCTCAACTCCGTCCTTAGTACTTGCCTCAAAAACCTCATCTACTGTCTCAGCAGAGAAATCAAATTCTGCACACACAGCTCCAAACTCTGAACCTGGCAGCATGTCTGATCCATGTAATTATTCAAACAACACCTCTCAGCAAATCTGTGATGGATATCATTTTAGAAGCCAGAAGGCCTAGTACTAGAAAATCTTATGCTGATAAATGGAAGAGATTCTGTGCTTGGAACCAAGCACAAGGGACGGACATAACAAAATCAAATATTCCTCGGATTTTACAATACTTGTATGAGATGCTTGACAAGGGCCTATCCTTTTCTTCAATAAAAATCCATGCTTCTGCCATCTCGGCTCATTACAACACTGAGCCCTCCCATCTTTTCTCATCCTCTGCTAAAACAGTATCTTAGAGGGGCCAAAAATTTAAGGCCTCCCAGAAGATCACAAACTTCTGCATGGGACCTCAATTTTGTGCTGGAAAAACTCACCCTGCCTCCTTTTGAACCAGCAGCTACTGCGGATATAAAGTTTCTAGCTTGGAAAACAGCTTTCCTTTTGGCAATCACTTCAGCAAGAAGTGTTTCAGAACTACAGGCCCTCATGGCTATGGAGCCTTTTATTACATTTTACCCGGACAGGGTGTCCCTCAGAACCAGTCCTTCCTTTATGCCTAAGGTGGTATCCAGTGTAGCTCTTAACCAAATTATTTACCTGCCAACATTTTACCCAAATCCGCAGAACAAGGGGGAGCGAATTCTGCATTCATTGGACGTACACAGACAACTAAGATTCTACTTAAACAGGACCAAGTCTCTAAGAAAGTCTGAGCAACTACTGGTGGCATTTGCTGCAGGATCAGAGGAGAAGGCTATATCAAAGCAGACTATTTCTAAGTGGATAAGCCACTGCATTCGTTTCTGCTACTTGCATCATGGTAAACCAGTGCCCAAGGGAATCAGGTCACATTCCACCAGGGCTGCCTCTACCTCAGCAGCCTTTCTCAGAGGAGTTCCAACCAAAGACATTCTAGAAGCTGCTTCTTGGAGCTCTGTTCATACTTTTACAAAGCATCATCATTTGCCTCTCTTCTCTAAGTCCAGGGCAGGCTTTGCCACTGCAGTTCTGCAGGGCCTTATAGCCGCCCCTAATGCTATTTAGTTCCATCCTCTCATCCATAGCTTTGGGATTCTACCCAAATGTAATGACTGCAACAGTGAATACACTCAAACATCTACATTTGTGGTAAGTGTATACAACTGTACTTTTTTGTGGCTGGATCTTAGTGGTCTCATGGTTATGTAGGGTTGGAGTAGATTCTGGAGGGATGGGACTTTTAGTGGTTGGTTTATTAGTTTGTGGGCGAGTGCGAGTTGGTACCATTGAAGAAAAACTGATGTAATGGCGTTGGCTGCCATTTTTTATACCCCTGACGACCTGATGTCCGTCCTGGAGCGACAGCAACTAATGCAGAAATACTAAGTCTCTGGTATTCGGGCCAACTGAGGGCTTACCTGCAGGCAGATAACCCAAGTGTGATGACTACAACAGTGAATACACTCAAACATCTACATTTATGTTAAGTGTACACAACTGTACTTTTCTTATAGGTCAGCTGCCAGTGGTTATCCGCAGATACGTTTGGCTTCACAATCAACCTATGCGTGAGAATTTCAAATAAAAAATTCTAGATTCACCTTTGGGTAAAGACTTGCTCTTTGGCTGTTAGGTGACTAATCTTTCAAAACCGTCCAAGACCAAGGTAAAACCATGAACGATTTCAGGCAGATTGTACTCTTGGCTTCTAAATACCATATAAAGACCCAGCAAAATCTACTTCCTTCATTGTTAGAGACCCTGGGGCAGTTCAGAAACAAAGAAACCCCCTTGGAAAAGATGCTCTGAAAAAATGCAAAGGACAATTTCATTTGGGAGGCCACCTGTTGGTGGCAAAAGTCTGTGACTTCCTCTGTAGCACCCTTCCTCCACTCCCCAATCCCCCATACCCTGTTTCCCAAAGACACTCTGTCTCTCGCTGGCCAGATGGGAAAATATTACCACAGACAAGTGAGTTCTCTCCATCAGCAGAGATGGCTATACCATGTCTTGGAAAAGCATTCCCCCTCTGAGAAGAGTGCCTCAAAACCAAATTTGCCTTCTGACCCTCATTATTCAAGACCTCTTGAATTGGGGAACCATAGAGTAAGTTCCAAAAGAATTCATACGAAAAGGGTTCTATTTCAGGATTTTTCTAGTACCAAGAAAAGGGCAGTGGGGGCACATTCTAGACCGGTCTACCCCGAACACACCCAAAGGTCCCCTCTTTCAAAATGCTCTCCCTTCAGATTTGCCTATCCCCACAGGCTTTGTGTCATTAGATCTGAAGGACGCCTACCTACACATCTGTATACATCCTTCCTTCAAGAGATTTCTCAGGATTTTCACTTGTTGCTCGCATTTTCAGTTTACTGCTCTGCCTTTTGGTCTTTCCACCATTCCAAGAGTGTTCACAAAGTGCCTAGAACCTCTACTAGTCTTATGTTGTTCTTGAGAAATTCAAATCTTCTCCTACCTTGATGACCACCTGATCCAGCTCCTTCTCCAGAAATCCTCCTCCAGCATCTTCAGTTCATCCATCACCTTCTGACACATTTATACCCTGTTGGGGGTTTTTCTTCTTTGATTACTAGATAAAGCTTGGTTTGCTGTAGTAACATGTAGCCGATGTCAGCTAAAAAGGGTAAATGCCAATGCGGGTGCCAGATACCACATAAAGATATGCACGACCACTGCGTTTTTTTACCTAGCCCGAGAGCACGACCATACTGCTTGCTCGATCTGCCAATCCTTCATTCCTAAGACGCTATGCAGCCATCTGGCTGCTCTCAATCTATATCTAGAAAATCAGTGACTTAAAAAAATTAGCGCTAAGGATGGATCCCATTTCGGAAATTCCCACTGAGCCTCCACTGAAGAAGGCCAAGATTCCTAGGCCCACTTCCACTGCCTCTCTGCTTTCAGACGCCCTGCCAGCTGCCGATTTAGGAGTTGAGGGATGTCAGTCAGATCCGTCTACTTCGGAGACCTTCACGGAAGCCGCTTCTCAGTTGACGACTAGCACGTCCATGGAGCTTGCTCAGACATCGTCTACAGCCGAGGGGGAACCAGACACAGTCGGGCCTCTGACCGGGATCTCTCCTCCTGACACCGCTATCCTTAGCCATGCACCCAATTCCCAGCCTTCAACTAAGACTACTACATTAAAAAAGAAACAGAAAACTAACCATCTGGCTGCACCCACTGAAGGCCTACCTGATTGGCAGTCCTTCACCTCATCTTTGATGCAGGCTTTCATGGTCCTTAGGCCCACAGCCTCTTTCCCCATCTGCCCTTCCTCTCCTCAGCCCTAGGCCTGCCTCTGTCTCCTCTCTTCCACCACCCACTTCATAAGACAGGGAAGAAGAGCAAGAGGCTTTCTATTCATCTTCAAATTAATCTATCTTCTATGCATCCCAAATAGCTTCTTCACAAGAGTATTACTCCCCAGATGAAGAATCCATCGAAGGGGACTCCCCTCCAGAGGACATCACCTTTGGAGAGACCGTTACCAAAATGAAGGAAAACTTCAAATGGGACACCTCACAAATGTCTGATACTCAAAAAAAAGATATTTTGAATTCCTACATGTGGAATCTCCTTCCCCTTCTGCCATGTATGGACACAACACCAACATCCTTTAGAGCAAGAAATTACCTTCTTGGCCTGCCTTCTGTCGGAACTAAAATGGTGGATTCGGCAAATTCAACTGAACCCAGGCCTTCCACTGCAGTTACCCACCCAAACCAGTTCTTGCATACAGATGCATCACACCTAGGATAGGAAGCTAGTGTGTCACACTACAGGGTACAAGCAAAGTGGGCACCCTTCCATAAAGAACAAACATATCAACATGAGGGAAGTGACAGCAGTCCTTCTGGCATTGAAAGTCTTCCTTCCCCTTTTACAGCCAGATGTTCTCCTAATCCTAACATACAGCACCACATATATGTGATACCTCAACAACCAGCAAGGGACAAATGCCTATCTCCTCTTGCAGACTAACCTTACTAATGTGGGGCCTAACCCCACAGCACAAATTGTCCCTGCAGACATCCTACATCCCCTTGCAGGGCAACAAACAAGCAGACCTTCTCAGCAGGACATCATCTCCAAATCGCAAATGGATGCTGGACAGGAATGTCTTCTTAGACATTGTCCACCAGTGGGGCACACCTCAAGTAGATTTGTTTGCCTCCCCCCAGAACAGACAACTGCAGACTTTCTGCTCCAAGACCCACTCTCCACTAGCATGGAGAATAGATTAATTCAGCATTTCATGCAGGGGAGGTTTCTATATGTCTTTCCACCCTTCCTTTTAATTCCAAATGTCCTGAAATAGAGAGACAAACCAGAAATCTTGTTGGTGACCCCCTACTGGCCAAGGCAGCACTGGTTCCCCCCTACCTCTCAATCTAGCCAAAGGCAGTCACCGCAAGTTACCCCACAAGGTGGACCTTCTGACATACAAGGGAACCCTCATTCACCTACACTTACAGATGCTGGCACTGACTCTGTGGGTGATAAACGTTTAATTCCCTTCAGGCACCGCTGTTTAGGGGACATGCTTTCAATCCTGAGGGTTGACCAAGAAACCTACTACAAGGAAATCTTACTTAGCTAAATGGGGGAGATTTTCCAGATGGTGTCTGGGCAAGGGCAGGGATCCATGCATTGAAGATCCACCCCTAGTTCTTGCCTGTGTGTGTCAACTAGTTAAGAGGGGACTTTCGTACTCTTCAGTGAAAGTCCACCTTTCAGCTATTTCAGCTTGCCTGCCACTAGACCCTCCGCTACTAGCCAGGCTCAAAAAACTCACACAGAGAGTAAAGGCTCACTTTTCCAGGGCAGTGGCAGCCTCCAAAGCCTTCCTAAAGGGCCTGGACACTGCATCCATATGGTCCACCATTCACACTTGCACCAAACATTGCAAGCTAGACAATGTCTCCAAAGCACGTGCAGATTTTGCCAGAGCAATTCTGCAGGGCTTTGTGGAGTCAGCTACTTCTACCTCCTCCCTTCCATCCATCTAAGCTGTGGTACTCTTCCCACACCAAGAATACTGCAACATAGGAATAGAAGGACATAGAAACGTTGTGTAAAATTTTACCATAACCATAGATGTCCTTCTCTTCCATGTTGCAGTATTCTTTCCCACCCACCTAACCCCTTTCTCTAGCCTCTCTCTCTCATTTTTAACCTTAGGTCTCCTGATGGTTATACCCTGACCTATGGCCAATTTAACCACCAAATGGCTGATAAAAGCTCATTTATATCCCCTTGATGCTTGCCTTTCTCTTAGGCCCCCCCCCCCTTATGGGTAAGCCGGAGGTCAAACTTTTCCTTGGAGGACTTATTCCCTTACCCCCCCCCCCCCAAGGAAACCCATCTCTCTGAATTCTGCACTTCTAAAACCATCCCACTGTTGGCCCTGTCCTCTGCCGGGAGAATTTCTGAGTTACTAGCTCTCATGGCCCTTCATCCCTTTCTTATTTTTTAATAGTCAGGGTGGCTTTCAGTATTAACCCATCCTTTATGCCTAAGCATAACCCTTACAAATGCCTTCTACGAGCACCTCCAGGAATGTATGGATCAAGCAATCCCTAATAAAATCAAGACCCTTTCCACCAAAGGCAGGCGCCCGGTCTGGTGGACTCCAGCCATAAACAAACTCTACAACAAGAGGAGAAAGCTACTACATGACAGAGCAAAATCCCTAAATGGGAAGGCATCTCTGATCAGTACTAGCAAAAAACTACGATCACTCATAAAATCATCCAAGGCCAACTTTGAGAGAAAAATCGCTAATGACACAAAAGATAATCATAAAGCCTTCTTTAGCTATGTTAGAAACCTGGGTGGAAACTCCCAGATATGCTCAGAATTAGTCCAAAATCACTGAACCCACAGACATTGCCAACATACTGGCAGACAGGTTCAGTGCAAATTTCTCCCTCCCCCCCAAAAGGAGAAATATCTATCCCACCAGAGTCTAGCCTCCCAAACGTCTCAGATGCCCAGGTGAGAGCTGCTCTCTCTATAGCAAAAAACACAGCATCAATGGGACCGGACAGTGTCCCCGGCTGTGTGCTACACGAACTCAATGAGGAACTAAACCCACACATAAGGCTGCTGTTTAATCTTAGCCTTACTACAGGATACGTACCCAAAGAATGGCGTACGGCAACTGTGGTCCCACTCCACAAAGGCGGTGCTTCTACGGACCCTGGAAATTACCGCCCCATAAGCTTGATGAGCCTTGTCTGCAAAGCTATGGAGAGGATCATAATGGAACTCATAAATAAAGACATTGGGGACCTACAGACACTGGATCCTACCCAATTTGGCTTTGTCAAGGGCAGATCCTGCCTCTTGAACTTGGTCGACTTTTTCAAACAGTCACTAAGGCCATTGATGAGGGTAAGGCAGTTCACACAGCCTACCTTGACCTAGCAAAAGCATATGACACAATACCCCACTCGGGCATCATAGAAAAGCTCACCAGCTTAGATGTAAACCCATATGTCACAAGATGGGTTGCAAACTGGCTCAAGGACAGAACACACAGGGTTAGAGTTGCTGGTGCCATGTCAGACTCTAAGCCGGTCACTAGCGGTGTCCCACAGGGCTCAGTCCTGGGCCCCTCTTGTTCGGCATTTATTTTCTGAAGTGCAGGCAAACATAGGGGGATTGTGGCTGACAAAATTTGCAGATGACTGCAAACTGGGCACCATAATTGACACTCCATCAGACACAGACATCCTCCAGAAAGGTCTCATAGAAATGGATAACTGGTGCCAGAGCCATGGCCTTAAGCTAAATGCCAAAAATGTATAGTCATACCCTTTGGGAAAAACAAGGTAACCCCTAATTACCACATAGGTGGTAATCCATTAAACATGGAAGAAGTTATCAGGGACCTGGGGACCCAAGTTGACCGTAACCTCTCTTTTGACACTCACATTGCCAAAGTGGTTAGGAAGACCTTCTACATTGCCCACCTGATCATGAAGGGATTCACATCCAGATCAGGAGAGGTCATTGTACCCCTGTACTCTTCACTTATCAGACCACTGATTGAGTACAACGCCCCATTCGGAATGTACCTTACCCGACACCTGCAGCAGTTGGAAAGACCCCAAAAGTTCCTCACCAAAAGGATAAAGGCTCAAACATATGTCATACGATGCCCGACTGAAGAAACTCCAGCTCTATTCAGTCGCATACAGTCTGCTCAGAGGTGATCTGTGCCTGACATACAAGGCCATGTCCAACCTGGAATTAATGGACATGCTCCACCTCAAAAAATCCAAATCCACCAGAGCCACAAGAGCAAGAGACTTAAACCTCAACACAGATATAAATAGGACGTGCTGGAGGGACAGATTCATCACCCAGAGACTCCCTACACTATGGAACAGAATCCCAGTCCATGTGAGGCAGAGCCCTTCACTGACTCTGTTCAAGAGAAATCTTGAGTGGATGGGAGATCGTAGGTTTACCCCGGGAATCATCTCTGTATCACTGCTGGACAGAGGCACAGCAAACTAATGGGTATAGTATTCTCATCCTAAGGGGTGGTGAAAGCCACACACACACTGGCTAGGCTTTTAAATGCCCTAGGGCAGATAGCCTAGTATGAACCTATGAACCTATGAAGATGATGAAAGATCTCTCTCTCTCCCTCCATCAGGCTGTTCACCTCTCCACTTTTTCTCAGTCCCCAAAACAAGGTGGAAAGGGTCTTACATTCTTTAGACATTCACAGGTAGGTCAGATTTTACCTGGACAAAACTTAATCCTTCTGAAAGACTGGTTTATGCTCTTTAAACTTGGTCAGTCAAGTCTCCAAACAGGTTACTGCATTCTGGATTTCTAAGACCATCTCTTTCTGTTACTGCAGAACAGTAAGACCCTGATTTAATGCCCAAAAGCACATTCTACTGGAGCAGTTGCTTCCTCAGGGCCTTCCCACAAAGGAATAGTCGCCAATTTTATTTTAAAGGTGGTTATTTGATTCTCTGTACACATTTTTACTAAACACTACAAACTTGATGCCTTCTCTAGATCCAAGGCAGCCTTTGATAGGACAGTCTGCTCCAGGCTAATGGACAACTCTTTTACGTGCCAACTACCCTTACCTCCTCCAGCTCTGGTAATCATCCATTTATGAGGAATACTACAGCATTGATTTCATTCCTGAGATAGTACTGTTGTGTAAGAAGCTATTATGACATTAGATGTTGTCCTGTTCATTGTTGCAGTATTCCATACCACCCTCCATCCTTGATTTTCTAGCTTACCTCCATCTTCTTTTCTCTTCCGTCTCTAGCTTTTGCTCTTTTACACGGATATGGGAGAGTTTTCTTACCAGTTGATGCTACACCTCTCCTAGCTGACCAGTCTCATCTCTCATTAGTCTTCAGTCCACTGACTTGCAGATGGTCTGAGGATCCATGCTCGTATGTCTGTTTCCTCATATGTCTCCTCAGCCCTCTTCCTAGACATATCCAAGGCATTTGATATGGTAAACCACCAGCTGTTCTTAGATGCACTAAAGTCACTCTCCATAGATAACCTAACAATTAGCTGGTTTCTTATCCAAGTGACAGACAAGCTGTACTATGGAAGGATAACCTATCGTCCCTTTTACCAGTCACCCTTGGAGTCCCACAGGGATCTATATTTGGTCCCCTCTTATTCTCCATATTCATTAATGACCTGCACAAAATCACCTCAGATACAACTCGTATTCAGTATGCAGATGACTCCACCCTAATCTGCTCTGCCACCTTCCCCACAGACTTAAAATCTTTATCCCAAATCACTTTCAACAAAGTAGTGAACTGGCTCACTGATCGCCGTCTACTATTAAACCCAAATAAAACCAAACTATTACTCTTCTCCCTCACTCGCAAGGTCTCCTCACCACCTCTCGCCATAACATCTAACAATGGCACCATAATTTCCCCAGAACCTAGTACTAAACTACTGGGAGTAATCATCGACAGCAACCTTACGTTTGATGCTCACATAGATAAAACTATTAAAACAGTTAGTAAAAAACTACGCTCTTTATACAGGATTAAACAATTCCTAACCCCGTCTGCTAGAACTGTTATTGCCCGTACACATCTGTTCTCAACCCTTCTTTATGCCACACCCATCTTCGTAAAACTAAGCAAATCAAACCTCAATAAATTTACTAGCTGCTACAATAATATTGCCAGGTTTGCCACAGGATCAGCTTAGAGCCCATCACTGTCATAACCTTCAATCATTAGACTGGCTGGAATTACCCTGCTCACTGCAATATAACCGACTAATAGTTGTTCACAAAATTCTATACCAACCAGACAGCACACCCATACTGAAAAATATTATCACCCCCCTACAGTAACCTAAAGGCCCTTGGCTCTTCCAGCAAAATGCTAGTACAGACTGTTAAAACCAACAATTCAGCTGATGAATCACTATTCTCCAACTCTGCCGGTAAAAACTGGAACCTACTTTCTGCTGAACTCACCACTGATACCTCCTTGTCCCAATTCAAAATATCCCTTAAGAAATACCTAAAAAGGCATTGGCTTTGTTCCTGTACAAACCTTGACTAACCCTCACTCTAACATAATCTATAAATGAGAACCTCATTACAAGAATAAAACTCTAATCCTCTGTTTAGAATTTTGTATATCTCTCACTTACTGGAAATATCTAAAGTTAAGATGATACCATGTATGTTAACCAACCACCTTAATGTATGTGTTTCCCTTTTTTCAGATGAAATCTCTATTTCTCAGCTATTAACTTCCAGCATTTCCTGTGTGTATGTGAGAAAAGCATGTACCTGTGTGGTGGTGGTGTTTCTTTTCGGCTTTTACCAGTTAGGGGTCGCCACAGCGGAACTCCAGTCCGCTAATGATTGGCAGTAGATTTTTATGGTGCCGAGTTGCCAGCCCGACACCCAACCTTCAGCGGAGGCACACCCATTCACGCATGTCTTTCGGAGGCCACTCTACCACGGGGAGGACATGCAGACTCCACACAGAAGGCACTCCAGCCGAGAATCGAACAAGAGAACCTCTTGCTGTGAGGCAACACCGCTACCACTGTACCACTGCAGCTAGTCTATATCGTTAAACAAATTTCAATTTTGTGATAATTCACTGTAATAATCTCACTGTATTTACAATTATGTACATTTGGAGCTTTTCTCCCCAGGCCTCCACTGAAAATGGACCTGTATCCAGTCAGACTTTCCCAGTTAACAAATGTAAATTAAAAATAAAATAAATACCCATTCCATACATAGATTGTTAGACTAATGGCTTAGCCAGTATAACTTGATTTTACCCAATATGTGCCCTAGGGTAAAGAGGATGGCATGGATTTTTGCCTGTACATTGAGTATCTTAGATTGCCCCTGTCCATAAGGGACATGGTTAGTACCCCAGGTGGGCATATGCAGTCCACCATCCATTTATCCAAATTGCTGTGGAAGGGCTCTGCTTAATGTAAATAGGAAGCCTGTTCCAAAGAAGGGGCAGTCTCTGAGATACGTAGCTGTCTTTTCAGCATGTTATGTTTGAGTTGCTGATTAAGTTTAGATCCGTAGATCAGATGACCCCTCATGATGTTTGACTTGCCGATGTCTAGCAGCTCTGTTAAGTCTGCATTTCTGAGTGCTTTGTAGGTCAGGCATGGGTCACCCCTATACAAGCTGAGGTCATGTGTCAGATGTATGATCTATAGAAGGCAAAGCTTTGGTACCCCTGCCTGACAGCATTGACAACCCAGTTGTAAGGACTACAGCAGTGCTCAGTAGGACATCTACTGTTATGGTAAGTTCTTACACAACTGTACTTTTCTAAATGTGCTTTCCATTTATAATGCCGCATGGCAAGGCTTGCCAAAAAAAAAAAACTGAACAGCATCAAGAAATGACACAGAACACTTGCTGATATTGCTTTTTTTCTTTCAGACAGAAGATATTCGTTTGGAACCTGATCTATATGATGCTTGTAAAACTGACATTGGGAAATTCTGTCAGGGTGTACCATTTGGAAATGCACAGGTAAGCTACCACTCCAAATTAGGACTGTGACTTTGTGGCAGTGCATCAAACTCATGTTTACTGATTAGTGAGTTGAATGTTTGAGTTCTTAGTTATGTTTTATACTTGCAGTATTTGCCACACATCTTGGATATTGCACAACGTGATCTGTTATTTTTAAATGACTTTTTTGTTAGGAGTAAGATCTACTCTGAAGATGCATACCTTTGTATGCTCTATGGTGACATCTGTACCTTTTTCCTCTTGAAGTGGCATGTGTTAATCTGCATGAGAGTGTCAATGATAATAATTAGAAGTGCTTCCGAGGCTATTTTTTTAACCTGTTAAAGGGTGTTACACAGTAGAATCTTGGCTGGGTTGATATTTATCATCTTTGGTTACAGTTGCCTTCTGCAGATGGTAATTATGAGGTTTTTGTTTTGTGATATTCTCATCTCTGTACGTTTTTCTTATCTGTTAAACTTCCCATATTCTAAGTATTTCAGCCTCCGGGCCATGAACGTGGTGGGTAAACATAAGAACTGGGCATTCAGGGGACACTGTGTTAAGTGACTGCATGTCATCAGGGTCACTCACTTAAAAAAAATGAAAAATGCTGTTTTTAAAACGTGATTTTGTATGTAAATCGTCTTAAAGGGTCATTTATAGACCATTTTAATATCCTGATCAGGGAGAAATCATTCCGAAAAGCAAGATAATAGGAAGAAAACAGTTTGATCCCTGCACAGACTATAAGAAGACTACAAATCCAACTGCTGAAATTCAGAAACCAGTATGACAAAGTTTAAAGAGCAGGGATTAGTTAAGGCAATGCTGGAATTTTTTTGTTTTTATTTTTTCATTTTTACATTTGATGATCTGGTGAGTATATTAGTTCAAAGATTCTTTACAGGTATGATGCATAAAAAGGACATTGGAAATTTACAATATTTTAGGTTGATACTACGAAATTTTGCTATGTCTTACATGATCATTAACATTTTTTAATATATATATATATATATATATATATATATATATATATATAATGTGGTAGAATATGTACATATCAGCAGTAATGTAATGCATTTACTGGTAAGATTAGTTTGTACAAGACATTTTATTAAGTAATTGCCTAGGAGTTTAAACAGTCTGATAAACGTGATAACTTCACCATGAAAACACAGAAATTTAGTGTGTTTTAATGGAGCACTCCACCTCTGTTCCTGAGCACGAACAGGAAAATGAAGTATTGAAGCATCGAGTGGCAAACCAGGATGCAAAGGTGTACCTCTTTGTAGAAAAACTAGATGGTTATTCAAGACCAATCACAGAGGAAAAGATGTATGGATGGTCTTCGTGTTTCACTTTTGCAGTCATCTCACTTGGGTTATCTGCCTGCAGGTAACCCTCAGTCGGCCTGAATACCAGTCTTAGGATTTCTGCATCGAATGCTGTTGCTTCTTCCATGACGTCAGGTCATCCGGGGTATAAAACAGGCAGCCGACACCATTACATCAGTCTTTCTTGCCGAGGAGGATCCTGAAGCAGTTCACAAGTGCCAGTCCGCTACCTGAAATTTTCGTTTTCGAGTTTGTAATCCTGAAGTCTTCTAAAGCTAAGTACCGTGTTGGGGATCCTTTTTTCTTGCTCTAACCGATGTCAGACAAAGTTTACAGTTGTCTTGCCTGTGGAAAGCCAATACCTCACAGAGATTTTCATTCTTACTGCGTCACCTGTTTAGGCCCAGACCATGATGTCCCTCACTGTCAGTTTTGTGCCTAGTTTAACACCTGAACCATCCGTCGTCAGGCTATCTTTGTCACTAAATTCTTTCACTGTCGTTCTGTGTATTCCAAAATGGCTTCAGTAAGGCATTCGACTGCTGATCTTATGAAAAAATGGAAAGATAGAGACAGACCGCATAGATCCAAAACTGCCGACTATGCTTCCATTAAGCTAGTTGCCAGTCCGCCAGTACTCAGTGAGGTGCCTTTGGCAGCCCCTGATGCCCGCCTCTACATATTCGCAGGCCTCTGCTGAAACCCATTCAGAGGTCCGGTATACTGCAAGATGCTACTTAGACTATGGAACCTGCGGATGTGTCTACCTTGGAGGGTCCAGAGCCGTTGTGCAGGCACTGTCTTCTGAGGTTGTATTCTGACCTACCGATGTTCGAATTAAACCGACGACTTTGTTTTTAGCTAAAACTACAGAGTTTCTGAGGCCCAGAGTATGCACTACGCCTAGAAAACCGATGACCAAAATGCATACTCAAGCTCCCATGCCACAAAAAGAAATGCTTAGAATGGCTGAAGACCTTATTAAATGAATTGGGGGAAGCCAGCTTTCCCCTGCTAAGAGACAAAGAATTGAGTTTCATTCTGTTTCTACAGACCAGGAGTCTGATGACTCTGACCCTTCTGATTATTAGTACATACCCTTATCAACCTATGAGAATTCAGATGCAGTGGAATCCATTCCCTCTGCGTCCACTCCAGAGGATGTTTCTTTTGGTGAAACCTTGCATACTTTGAGAGCATTTCCGCTGGGAATGCCAAGACTACCCTCAGTCCAAAAGGAGACTGAGAATTTTTAGAGTTGCCTCAGCACAGGCCTCTAGCTATACCCCCTGTCCTGGATGTTGTAGATGTTTTTATGGAATCCAGTGTTACTCCAGATACTTTACCCCCAGCCACTAGGAAACCTGACAGGTACTACAGAGTACCTGATTCCCACAAATTTCTCTTCAAGAATCCTACTGTGGATCCAGAGACCATTTCCCAGGGACCTAAAGGTATTAAGGCTACTTCAGCCACAAATCCTACCCCTTCAGATAGGGATTACAGATCTTTAGACAGATTGGGTAAGAAGGTATATACTTCTGCAACTTTTGCCATCAGAACATTGGATTGCCAGTTTCACATGTTGAAGTACCGGCAGCATATTATGGAACTAATTAAACAAAAAATGGTTTTACTTCCAGACTGTGCAGAAAATAAAGACTTGCAGCTAATGCATTCTGCAAACCAAGATGTCCTTCAAGGATGCATCTGCAGTCATAACATATGTGTTGTCCTGCCTCAGGCAGCCCTTTGGTCGGCCGGATTCCAAAGTCTGGGTCTGGCCTCGGCTGATGTCGCACTTTCCCCGACGTCAGAGCGTCTGGGGTATAAAAGCATCAGCTGACGTCATTTTCCTCAGTCTTTCTTGCCGCGCGGTGCCCGAAGCAGAAGCTGTTCGCAAGTGCCGGTCGGTCATATCCAGTGAATTCAGGGCGCCTTAGAGGCAGAGGTCAATCAAAGGGCTCCTACAGAGGCCGTCAGTGGCAGCCTGCCAACCAGAGAAGTAGTGCAACAGCAACAACAACAACCACTACACCAGGACAGGCTCAATGACTTAACTCTGATTCCGCCTACCAGGGAACAACTGGAGGCACCCTTGGGCGGAAAGCTGGCTTTATTCTCAAAAAACTGGCATTATATTACAAAGGATACATGGACACTGCAGATAATAGACAAAGGATACAGGTTCCACTTCCACACTTTGCCAAAAAGAAGCAGAATGCCAAACCTTCCACCAAATCAGAGGGCAGAGGCTTTGACAGATCAACAATTTACTTCAGATGAAAGCCATAGAAAAGGTACCATGTTCAGAACAAGGCCAAGGATTTTACTCCAGACTATTCCTTGTACCAAGAAAAGAAAATCAATGGAGGCCTATTCTTGACCTGTCCGCACTGAACACTTATCTCATTGTGCCAAAATTCAAAATGCTGACCTTACAGCAACTTCTTCCCATGTTGGGCAAGGAGTCTTGGCTGGTGACTCTAGATCTCAAGGAGGCATACCTGCACGTCCCTATTCAACCAAGTTGCAGAAGACACCTCAGATTTCTTGCAGGATCAGAGCATTATCAATTCTCAGCATTGCCCTTTGGCTTATCTACTGCGCCCAGAGTATTCACGAAATGCCTGGCATCAGTAATTGCACATTGCAGACTACAGGGAATTCAAATTTACCCATACCTGGACGACTGCCTAATACAAGCGGACAACAAGGGAAATTTGATAAACTACTTGGCCTATGCCATACACCTGCTACAGACCTTGGGGTACACAGTCAACATCCAAAAGTCAAGACTAGTACCATCCCAAAGGATAACCTTTTTGGGTGCAGATCTGGACACAACCACCCAAATGGCCTTTCTCACAGAAGAAAAACAAAAACAACTTCCAGATTACTTCATGATGCTGGCAAGGCAAACTCAGCTTACTGCAAGGAAAATCCTGCAGGCCCTGGGTTACATGGCATCCTGCATAATTCTGATACCGCATGCCAGGCTGCATATGAGGAAATTACAATGGTACCTAAGGAGTGTATGGTCTCAACACAGTCACAGTTTAGAAACCATGATACCAATCATTCCATGCCTTCAAAAGGAATTCCTGTGGTGGGCTCAGGCCTGCCAGTCCAACAGAGGGTTGCCTTTCAACAAACCAAAAACAAGGCAGACCATCACCACGGACGCCTCAGACCGAGGATGGGGAGCACACATGGAGGGCAAATGTATCCAAGGCTTATGGCCTCAAGGACAGCTAAGCATGCACATAAACCAAAAGGAAATGCTGGCAGTGAAGCATGCAATCGAGGCATTCAAACCCTTCCTCCAACCAGGACACCTGTTAATAAGGACAGACAACACCACGGTCATGTGGTACATAAACAAGCAGGGAGGCACACACTCTTACCCACTATGCCGGATGGCTATGAATCTGTGGGAACTATGCCTGAATCTCAGTATTCAACTACAGTCCCAATTCGTGCCAGGGAAAGAAAATACACTGGCAGACAGCTTAAGCAGAACTACCATGGATGCACACGAATGGATGCTGCACCCGGATGTCTTCCAACTCATAGCAAAGACATGGGGAATGCCGGAGATAGATCTGTTCGCCTCCCCACTCAACCATCAACTGAAGACATTCTGCTCAAGGACATACCACCCACAAGCTTGGAGGGTGGACTCTCTCTCTTTCAGCTGGAAAGCCCTAACAGTATATGCCTTCCCACCTCTCCCATTGATGTACAAGGTTGTACTGAAGATCAGGGAGGAACAGCCAAGAGTGATACTAATAGCTCCAGACTGGCCAAAGCAACACTGGTATCCATTATTGAGAAGCATGTCTCAGGCAAAATCATGGCGTCTCCCCCTATGGCCTCTTCTGACGCAGAACAATTTCAAGACCCTGCATCCCAACTTGAAAACATTGCAGCTAACTGCCTGGAAAATTCCTTAAATCCAAATCCACCTGTTTTATCTCAGAGGGTGAAGGACATTATCTTGGAGGCTCGCAGGCCTTCCACAAGGAAGACATACTCAGCTAAATGGAAGAGATTTCTCATTTGGAGCACATCAAAAGGCTCAGATGTCACAGTGGCAAACATAACACATATCCTAGAATACTTAGCAGAATTGTTCCACAATGGCCTGTCCTATTCTTCCATTAAGATTCATGCTTCAGCAATTTCAGCAGAATACAATGTGGATCCACCTATCTTCTCGCACCTCTCCTCAGACAATTTCTGAGAGGGATCAAAAATATTAAACCTCCAAGAAGACCCCCTCTACCTGCTTGGGATCTCAACTTTGTGCTGGAGAAACTGACACTTCTTCCTTTTGAACCAGCAGCATCAGCAGATCTACAGTTTCTGTCTTGGAAGACTGCATTCCTTCTGGCAATCACTTCAGCAAGAAGAGTATCTGAGTTACAAGCATTAATGGCAGTGCAGCCATTTCTTATTTTCCACCAGGACAGAGTTTCACTAAGAACCAATCCTACTTTTATGCCAAAGGTGGTATCTAGGGTATCCTTGAACCAAGCTATTCACCTGCCTACGTTCTTTCCTAATCCTCAGAATAGAGAGGAAAAACTTTTGCACACCCTGGATATACACAGACAACTACGCTACTACTTGGACAGAACAAAAACTAGCAGAAAAACTGACCAACTTTTTGAAGCATATGCTACTGGGGTGCAAGGAAGAGCAATTTCCAAACAGACCATTTCAAAATGGATAGGAAATTGCATTCAATTTTGCTACTCCTTTCATGGAAAGACAGTTCCTGAAAACATCAGGCCTCATTCCACAAGGGCCACGGCCACCACTACAGCCTTCCTACGAGGAGTGGCTACCAAGGACATTTTAGAAGCTGCTACTTGGAGCTCCGTGCATACATTTGCCAAGCATTACAATCTACCTTTATACTCCAGATCCAGAGCAGGTTTTGATACTGCAGTCCTGCAGGGGATCTTAACTACACCATCCTTTTCTTAGTACCTCCTCCCCCAGATTGGCTATGGTATTCTACCCATATGTTATAACTGCAGATGCATCCTTGAAGGACATAGTACAGTTTTGTACCTACCATAAATGTAGATGTCCGATAGGTATGCATCTGCAGTCAGGATTACCCTCCCTCCTACCCCTTTGTGGTATTCCTAGGGTACTTACCCCTCTTTTAGCTAGCTGGGGGAATCTATTATGGTGTATTTGTTTGTTTATACATGTATATAATTTTGCAAATGTTTGGAACTTTTCAGCATTTATCCAAATTTAGCCTTCCTAGAGGGCACCTGGCATCTGGGGCAAGAAAAACTGAGGAAAATGGCGTCGGCTGATGCTTTTATACCCCAGACGCTCTGACGTCGGGGAAAGTGCGACATCAGCAGAGGCCAGACCCAGACTTTGGAATCCGGCCGACCGAAGGGCTGCCTGAGGCAGGACAACCCATATGTTATGACTGCAGATGCATACCTATCGGACATCTACATTTATGGTAGGTACAAAACTGTACTTTAGTAAGCATACTTTGCAGTGTGGCTTTGATGCCCTAGAAGCATCCTGCATGGCTGCAGTGACTGGGTCTTTACTATGAAGGCATGCTTGGCTGAAGGAACAAACCTTGCCAGATCCAAATTACTAGATTCTCCTTTAAATAAGGACTGTTTATTTGGCACCAAAGCAGAAGATGTTCTTAAAAAGATGGAAGAAAAAGCTAAATCTTTGCAAACTGTTAATTCTTACAATTGCAACCACCTATATTAAGTAGGCATTGGCCTTCTAAAAACTGGTCCTTTCCAGCCCCTTCCAGGCCTTCTCAGACCAAACCCAGGGGAAACAGGGCCACCCAGACTACAGTTTTCAGGGTATGCAGAGTACTAAACAATGGAGTGCCCCCACCTCAAAAACAGGGAGTGGTAAGCTGCTCTCTTATAGAAAAAGTTCACAATGACTTTTCAATTATCCTTCCCAGCCCTGCCCATTTACTTGTGCCCCTAGGAGGAAAACTTGCCCTTCATGCAAAAAAACTGGATGTCCATTAGTCAGGACAGATGGGTCCTAAACATTGTATCCCAGGGGTACAGATTCTACTTCAATGCACTACCAATCCCCAAGTGGGTTTCCAGACCTTTCTCCAAACTAGTGGGCAGAGGCTCAAAAGCAAGTACTTTCCCTGCTCAATATCATAACTATTCAATCTGTTCCAGTAGAACAAAGGGGGCAGGATTTCTACTCAAGATTTATCCTGGTGCCCAGAAAAGAGGGCTCTTGGCACCCAATCCTGGATCTATCAACTCTCAGCACCTTTCTATTGATCCCAAAATTTAAGATGCGTACCCTGCAACAGCTTCTCCCTATGCTAGCCAAGGATGCCTGGTTAGTCACTCTAGACTTAAAAGAAGCTTATCTGCACATCCCCATGAGGGAGTCATGCAGGAAATATCTACGCTTCAGGGCAGGCTCTATGCGCTATCAGTTCTCTGCACTTCCCTTTGGGTTATCTATTGCCCCCAGAGTATTCACAAAGCGCCTGGCCCAAGTCATTGCATACTGCAGGCAGAGAAATCTCCAAATTTACCCATACTTGGACGACTGCCTGATTCAGGCGGACAGTCAGGAATTGCTACTTCAGCACCTGACATTTGTAAAGAGACTCCTAACTTCTCTAGGGTATACTATCAACGACAAGAAATCTCATCTGGTATCCAGCGAATAAATTGTATTCCTGGGAACAAGCTTGAACACAACTTCCCAGATGGCATTCCTCACTCCAGAAAAGCAGGTTTATTTGACATATTACTTCAATCTACTGACCACACAAACCCAGCTATCTGCAAGGAAAATACTGCAAGCCCTAGGGTTCATGGCCTGATGCATTCTACCAATTACATATGCAAGACTGCATATGAGGAAACTTCAGTGGTACTTAGTCTTTGGTGTCAACATTCTCAGGACCTGGAAACAGTGATTCCGATCATTCCTTGCCTAAGGACAAGAGTTCCTTTGGTGGGCAGAGGCCTGCAACCAGAACAAGGGACTCCCTTTCACTCAACCCCCTGCCGCCCAAACCCTGACAACAGAAAAATTTAAACTGTCAGTTTCACATGCTTAAATACCAACAGTACCTCATGTCATTGTTAAAACAGAAAATGGTTTCAAATACAGAAGGTCCTGACAGTAAGGAAATGCAGGATTTATTGCATGCAGTTGAACAAGTGGGAAAGCATACTCTGCAATGTGGTTTTGATTCTTTAGAGGCTTCTTGTAGAGCCGCAGTTACAGGCTCTGTTATTCGTAGGCATGCTTGGTTGAAAGAACAAAGTTTACCTGACCATGTTAAAGTGAAATTATTGGATGCTCCATTACAGCATGATACGTTGTTTGGTGTTAAGGCAGAAGAGGTGTTAAAGAAAATGGAGGATAAAGCAAAGTCAATGCAGACAGTGAAAGATTTCTTACAGGTTCAACCACCTAGATTTAGCAGAAACTGGCCTTCAGAAAATTGGTCCTTTCCAGTGTCAGACAGGCCACAAAGAGTCAGATACAGATGCCCAAGAGGCAGATCTCAGCCCCAAGGCTCCTACTGACCTAAAAATGGGGTGCTTCAGCCCCCAAGGGAGGGGAAGCCATATCACAACCTTATAGGAAACTGTCTCAATGACTTCCCTCTGCAAATGCCAAGCACTTACCTTTTGACAAGCCCTAGGGGGGAAGCTAGCACTTTTCTCAAAAAATTGGCGCATTATCACCCAGGACCCCAATGGGTTCTGAATATTGTTTCTCAGA